>NW_027309931.1:300000-494561 GCF_047496795.1 Chiloscyllium punctatum
TCAGTTAATGCTGTCATTTCATCTGCCTTGTTGCAAATGCATGGCGCGTGTCACCGAGAGAGGGCCTTTGAGGGACGGTTAGAGGTCACAGAGTGGGAGAGATGTTTGGGGGCACAACAATGTTGCAGGGTTAAACATAGTTACAGTTGCTACAGAATGTCCGCAGGAGAAAATATTTTATTGTTTGGAGGAAGTTAGAGAGATAAAGCGTCTTTGATTAGATTCCAGAGATAGGGATGTGGTTAGGGTTGTGGATCGTTATATGGACTATGTTGATCAGGGTGCAGAAACATTCACAGGATTCCAGGATGTCGTACATTTAACAACAGTTGTGGCATCTGGAAAATATCACAGTGATAGAGAGGATGGTATGGACTGGAGAATATTACAGGGAAAGGGTGGGTAGTATGGACTGGAGAATGTTGCAAGCACATGGAAGATGATATAAGCTGGAGAATGTTGCAGCAATAGAGAGGAGTATATGGACTGGAGGATGTTGCACGGACAGGGATGAAGTTGTAGACTGGAAACAGTTAGAAGGAGAGAAGAATTTATGCTCTGGAAGATATGTCAGAGAGAGTGAATGGTGTGCATGCTGCAAGATACGACAGGGATAGGGAAGCTTGTAGAGGCTGGAGAGACAGTGATAGAGAGTCTTGTGAGAGACCAGATTCACTTATGAGCATAGGATGTGCTACAGTGAGCAGAGCCTTTTGCAGATATAAATGAGGATACAATGGCCAAAAAGCAGTCACGCCTATATATAGGTATATAGGAATTGAAGAAATTGAAGAGATTACACAGGCTAGGAGTGATGTATGCAGTGGAGGAGATTAACCTGATAGGGAAACGTTTAGAGAATCAACAATGTTAGGAAATAATGGGGGTTGCAATGGTGAGAGCAGGTTTCAACAATTCGGAGGATATAGACCTGAAGGAGCTTTGACAGATAGCTATGTTACAGTAAAGGGAATTGTAGTGGCTTCCGTTTCATAAGCAATCCATAAGCACTTAAAACAGCCTGTTTGACTTGTGCATTATCTCTCGACCATTCATCAGACAGCGATGTAAATATTTCACTGGCTCTGCCTTCCAGCTTAGACTGAACTAGCATTACCCAGAAGACCTCGGGCCACTCTATCTGTCTATGCAATTTTTCAAATGAAATACAGAGTTCCTTGACAGTAGAGTCACAGGTATTTAGGATAGCGAAGAAGGCGCTTGGTATACATTCCTTTATTGGTCAGAGTATTGAGTGCAGGAGTTGGGAGGTCATGTTGCGGCTGTACAAGAGAGAGGTTAGGCCACTTTTGGAATACTGCATGCAACTCTGTTCTACTTCCGATCGGAAGGATATTGTGAAACTTGAAAGGGTCCAGAAGGACTTACAACAACGTTGCCAGGGATGAGCTATAGGGAGAGTTTGAACACAGTTGGTTGTTTTTGTTGGAGAGTCAGAGGCTGAGGGTGACCTGATAGAAGTTCATAAAATCAAGAGGGGCATGGACAGGGTAAATAGACAAAGTCTTTCTCCTGGGGTGTGCCAGTCCAGAATTATAGGGCGAGGTTTAGGGTGAGAGTGGAAAGATATAAAAGTAAAAAGGGGCAACTTTTTCACGCAGAGGATAGTACATATATGGAATGAGCTGCCAGAGAACGTGCTGGAGGCTAGTACACCTGCAACAGTTAAAAGGCACCTGATGGGTATCTGAATAGGATGGGTTTAGAGGGAGATGGGCCGGGTGCTAGCAGGTGGGACTACATTGGGTTGGGATATCTGATCTGCAGGATGGGACCATGAATGGGTTGTGGAACCTTGAGGATGTTATGATTTGAACCACAGGTAATGTTTGATTGGATCTTTCTGTCAATCTTACAGATGGTACAATTGCAACATTTAAGAAGCATTTGGATGGATATATGAATAGAAAGGGTTTGGAGGGGGATCGGCCAGGTACGGGCAGGTGGGACTAGATTGGGTTGGAATATCCTGTCGGCATGGCTGGGTTGGAATGAAGAGTCTGTTTCTATGCTGTACATCTCAATGACTGTAAGATCGACCGAATGGTCCAATCAAATATTACCTGTGGTTCAAATCATAATATCCTCCATGTTCCACAAGCCCAACTCCTCCTTCCTCTGCAATGTTCCCCAGAAGGTCACTGGAGGATGGTGGGGGTTACAGAGATATGGAGGGACATCAGGACGGGAGGATTTTGCAGACATTAGGAATACAGGGAGTTGAGGAGGTTTCACAGTTTATGAGTGTTGTAGGGACTGGAGGAACTTACAAAGATAGGGATAGGTTTAGATTGGAGGATTCTGCAGAAAACTTTTACATTGTTAAAGGCAGGATTCTTAGCAGTGTGCAGGAACAAAGGGACCCTGTGTCCCTCAGGTTCCCACCCAAGTTGACAGGCTGTTAAGAAGGCGGATGGTGTGTTGGCTTTCATTAGCAGGGGGATTGAGTTTAAGAGATGTGAGATTTTGCTGCAGCTCTACGGAACCCCAGTTAGACCACACTTCGAATATTGTGAACAGTTCTGTTCGCTTCATTATAGGAAGGACGTGGAATCTTTAAAGACAGTGCAGAGGAGATTTAGCGGGATGCTGCCTGGACTGGAGGGCATGCCCATAGAAGGTAGGTTGTGGAAGCTAGGGCTTTTCTGATCACAGCGAAGGATGAAGAATGGTGACTTGTTCGAGGTGTACAAGGGAATGAGAGGCATAGATAGAGTGGATAACCAGAGACTACTTCCCATGGCGAAATGGCTATCACAAGGGGACATAAGTTTAAGGTAATTGGCGAAAGGTTTAGCTTAGATATCAGAGGGATATGGGCCAGGTGCTGGCAGGTAGGACAAGATTGGGTTGGGATATCCTGTCGGCATGGACGGGACTGGTACGTTATTTACACAGAGTGTAGTGGGTGCGTGGAATGGACTGCCAGCCGTGATAGTAGAATCAGACACATTACAGACATCTAAGCAACTCTTGGATAGGTATATCAATGAGAGTAAAATGTAAGGTATGTAGGTTCGTTTCCTCTTCAGAGTAGGATAAAAGGTCAGCACAATATTGAGGGTGGAAGGGCTTGTACTGGAATGTGCTATTCCATGTTCAAAATAGCAAGGGTTATGATGGCAGCAAGAGGTTTCGGGAAGCGGGAGAGGATGTAATCTGAATGAAGTTACACAAATATGAGGCTTTGCTAAAGTTGTATGAGGTAACAGAGACAGCAATGGTCTGATCAGGAGCAGATGACCAGACTGGGAGAATTGTGGGGACTGGAGGTGCTTTCACAGGGAGGGAGGAGCATAGAGCCACAGGAGGTTACAGAAATGTGGAGAGCTGTCGGGCCTACAGGAGTTCATGGAGATGGGGAGGTTGGGAGGAATGGAGCAGTTTACAGGGATAAGGATGTTGGTAGGATGGGGTGTTTTACACAGACAGGAATGTTTCAGGTGAATGGAGTTGAGTACAGAGGTAAAGTGGGTTGTACAGATTGGAAAAACAAATAGACGTATGGAGGGTAGTCATGACTGAAGATGTTTATAGACACAGGAAGGCTTAGGTTCTGCAGTTATTTAGATAAAGAGGGTGTGGAGTCAGACAGATTCTCCAAGTGATAAAGACAGCAATTTTGGTTGGAGACAGCTTCACAGATTAGGGAGCATTAGTAACCTCCTCCAGTTTGTTCAGAGTGGGAAGGGTTGAAGGAGAGGTTGATGTTTATACACGTAAAAGCTGGAGAAGATTGTGGAAATGTGTAGATGGATGGAGACACTGGAGGAGCTTACATTGACAGGGTGGGTGCTGGCAATGAAAAGATATCACATAGATAGTGGGTCTTGTAGGAACCGTCTTGAAAGAGTCACAGGCATTGTAATGACTTCTGCAGATTGGGAGAATTACAGGGACTGAGAGGATTGTAGGGTCTCCACAGATTGATCGTGTCTTTAAGAATATGTAGATACGGAAATCTTAAACCCAATGTATGCAGTCTTTATTTCAAGACCTGAGCCTTATTATCCCTCATCAGCCAAGGATCCCTAACCCTGCCAGCTTTTCCCTTTACCCCAATGGGGCAGACTGGTCCTGGATTCTTGAGATCACACTGTTAAAAGCCACCCATTGCCAGTTGTTCCTTTTCCTTCAAACAAACTCACCCAATCGATTAGAATCATAATGTGGTGGTGCTGTTGTCGGACTGGGGATGTACTAAGTTACAAATCACCCGACACTCGGTTCCAGTCCAACCGGTTTATTTGAAAGCACTAGGTATCAGAGCACTGCTTCTTCATCAGGTGGTTGTGGAGCACAATCCTAAGGTACAGAATTTATAGCAACAGGATGTCAGTGTCATGGAATATAATATCAAACAAATTTAGTTTAAGCCTTTCATCTGTTACAGTGATCACCAGCGCTTCCAAAGCGAGTTGGATTATAGCTGGGCATTGTGCAATTATAAATTCACAGCATTAACGCTGGCCAGATTCTGCAGAATGTATCCAAACCTGGCCCTGTTCCAGTTTTCCTCTTCAATCTGTGGACCTGCTGATCTTTCTCCATAACTATGTTAAAACGAAGACAGTTGTGGGCACTGGACCCAAAGTGCTCTCTGAATGACGCTTCAGTCACTTGCCCGACCTGGTTTTCTGAGGGGAGGTCCAGTGTTACACCCGCCTGAGTAGAGTAGGGCCCTCTGCATATTGATTTAGGAATTTTCCTTGGACACATTTGAAAAATTGCTCTCCATCCAGGTCGTTTTATACTCTAGGTGGCCCAGTCAATACAGGGAATATTAAAATATCCAGCCTGCACTCCTCTATTATTCCTATAGTTATCAGCAATCTCTCTACACAGCTGCTCCTCTGGTATCTGTTGGGTCGACAACAGTCTACAATACAGTCCCAACAAAGTGACCACCCCCCAACCCCCATCTTCTTTCTAACTTCTAACCATGTGGAATTTTAAATGAAGTTTTAAAAATTGGAACTAACAATCCATAAATAAGTATTGATAAAAATCCAAACACTTGACCTTCAGCGAAAGCCAACAGTTCACTCTCATGTGGTCTGCACGACATACTCACAGCAAAGTGTTTGCCTCTCAATTACCCTGTCAAATGGGCGAGCCAGCTGCTTAGCTCAAGGGCAGGAAGGAATGGGAAATAAAGGCTAGTCAGCCAGAGACACGTTCATCCCAAACCTGATTTTTTAAAAAATCCATTCAGATTGGTCCCAGCACAGTTCCAGTGGAACAATGTCCTGGCCAATCACGTTGGTAGATTTATGGACAGGGTTTTAAACTTACAGAGAGGATGCAGGGACAGTCTTCAGGTGAAAGGAGCTTTCCAAATCCAAAGAGAAAACGTGAAGCATCAGAGCAGCGTGGGAATGTGACTGAAGACAACAGCAAGGAACAGGATGGGACAAAGTTTGACAAAGATCAGCAAATCCATTTGTGACAGGAAATTGTGGGAACGATTAAATTATGTGTTTTTATTAATGGACAAAGTGTCTGCAACAAGGTAGATGGATTTGTGACACAGAGATAAAAGGGATATAGACACCAGAGAGATGTGGGTACAGGGAGAACAAAAGGTGGAACGTAAATATTCAATGGTTCACAACCTTATGCAAATTCAGGCAAAATAGACGACGCTAACAATAATGGGTAAGAAAGGCATTACAGAGAAACATTTGGCATCAGGTCAAAAGTAGAGTCAGTCTGAATGTAAATTCTGGTTCCTACTTGCCAAGGACACAAGCAGCAGAACAGTTTTAGACCACCCACCGAACAGCATTTCATGTCTCATCACTGTAATAAATAGGAATTCATTGGAATGTTTAATACAGGCATGGGGAACATTTAGTGAAACGTCAATATTCGCAAAGTCCTGGACAATCACACTGACAACAGTGATATTGGAAGAGGAGTTCAGAGAATTTTTTTCAAACTTCCTTTTAATAACACATTGTGCAACTGGCGAGGGACGTAACTGTCTCAGAGAGGCTGTTGTGTGATAAACCTTAGTGAATGAGTAATGTCACCTGGAGAGATCCTCTGGGAAATTGTGATAAAGTGCAGTTTAAAGAAATATAAAATTTTAAAGTGAATCACAGAAAGGAGAAACTACAACTAGAAACAAAAATAGCCAATGACATTAGTTGGAGAGGAGAACTGACCAAGGTAAACACGCTAAACAGACTGAAATATGTGCCTGTACATGAACAGTGGAAAACATTTGAAGGAACAGTGTAAAATACTCAACAAAACGCCATTCCACTTAAACAGACAAAAACTCAGCAAGAAATCCCCACCGGTCCCTCACTCAGGACAAAATCAATCATATTAGATTATGAGTCTGAGAAGATCACCACAAAGTACTTAAAATCCTGAAGTGAGAGAGAGTTTTAGAGTAAGTTTTAAAGGGATTGCAATGGGTCTGCTAACAGGAGGGGGGCAATGGGAAGGGGAATCGTTGTCAAGGTTTATTGACACGATACGAACATGGAGAGGAGAACGTGCTGGAGGTGGTGAGAGTGTTACAGAGAGTGGTCAGGGCCTGAACGGTGTTACAAAGCCAGTACGGATTGCTGCAGCTGGAGGGGGTTGCAGAGGTAGGGAGGGATATATGTATTTTTATTTATTCATTTATGGGATGTGGGTGTCACTGCCTGGACCAGCAATCTTTGACCCCATGCTAATTACCCAGAGATTGTTGGGGCCCTGGTGGATATATATAATACTTTGCTGGCCACAGGTGAAGTGCTGAATGACTGGAGGATCACTAATGTGGTTCCTTTGTTCAAGAAGGGCAGCAGGGATAGGTCAGGTAATTACAGAGCAGATAGTCTGACAGCAGGGGGAGGGAAATTATTGGAAACAATTGTGAGGATGAATCGACACTTGCAAAGGTAAGCATCAACTCAGTTTAGTCATCACGGATTTGGCAGAGGGAGATACTGTCTGAGGAATTCAGTTCAGTTTTTTTTTTGAAATGGTGCTTAAGTATATTGATGAGGGCAGTGCAGATGATGTGGTTTACATGGACTTGACTAAGGCCTTAAACAAGATCCAACATGGAAGGCTGGTCCAAAAGGACTGGGTTCCAAGACAAGTTGGCAAATTGTATGCAAAATTGGTGGATAGAATACTTTCACCACCGGGTATACCACAGGGATCTGTGCAGGAACCATTGAACATTAACAACTCGGGTGAAAGCAGAAGGTATCGTTAGTCGGTTTGCAGATGACATGAAAGGTGAGGGCGTTGTTCACAGTGAGGCGGATGGTCTCCGTCTGCAGTCCGAAGTCGATCGGATGATAATCTAAGCAGAGTTTAGTTCTGATTGAAGTGAGGGTATACTCTGTGGGATGTACGATAAGCGAAGTACAGACATAATAAACGGTAGGTCCTTGTGGAGTACTGAGGAATACAGAGAACATGGTGGACAAGTCCATAGATCCCTGAAGGTGTCAGCACAGGGAGACAGGTTGGGAAAGGCACCTCAACTGGGAGCGGGAGGGGGACCCATATCCTGGTGGGGTGAATTGCTAGAGCTGCTTGAGAGGATATAACCCAGTCTGGCAGCGTATTGCACCTTAAATAAACGTAAAGCCAGAAAGAAGATAGAGGCATGTACACGAGTTAAAGACAGGAAGTTCAGCAGACAAGGCAGGCAAGAACATAGCAGGGAATGGGGGAAAACTGATGATTAAATGCATTTATTTCAATGCAAGGGGCCAGACAGCTAAGGAAGATGAACTCAAGGCATGGATTGGAACATGGGACTCGGATATTATAGTTATTTCAGAAACACAGCTGAGGGATGGGCAGGACTGAAAGTTCATTGTTTCAAGGTAGAGATGCTACAGGAAGTGGAGGCAAGAGAGGACGTGTGGTGGAGGGTTTTGATTGCATGAATCATCACAGCAGAACTTAGGGAGGATATTCTTGTGGGATCGCCCAGTGAAGCTATGTTCGTAGAACTGAGAAATAAGAATGGGTCATCACTTTGATACGATCGGACTGCTGACCCAGAAAATCTGTGGCAGACTGAGGAACAAATATGTCGGGGCATCTTAAATATCAACCATAATATTAGGGCTGTTATGGTAGCCTTTACGAACTTTCCAATCCGAGACTGGGATTACAAGTGTTCAGTGTTTGCAAGGGAGGTGTTTGGCAATTGTGTTCCAGAAAACTCCCAATCAATATGGGAATGGCCTGAAAAGAGAAAGGGGCAAAACCTGACCTCCACTTGGGAATTAAGGTAGGGAAAGGGACCGAGATGTGAGTGGGAAAGCGTTTTGCCAAAGTGAGCACAGCTCTGGTAGTTTGAAAATAGCTTTGGAAAAGGACAGGCCTGGTCCACAAGTGCAAGTTATAAAATGGCCTGACCAATCCTGATCGTATTTGCCAGGAACTTTCAAAATGTGATTGAGGAAGGGAATTATTTACAGGGAAAGGGAACTTTGGCAAGTGAGAATATTTTAAAAGTGAGATAAAAAGTTCGATCAGCGCCAACATTTTCCTGTTTGTGTGCAGGTCAATGCTGACAGCATTCGGAAACACTGGCTGTCTCTTGAGGGTCTGGTCAAGGAAAAGGGGGCACATGTCAGGTATAGCCAGCTGGATAAGGGAATCCCTGAGGATATACAGGGGCTGTAGGAATACACTTTGAGAAGAAAACAGGAACGGAGAAAGGCTAAATGAAATAGCCTCAGCAGAGAAGGAAAGGGGAATCCAAAAGTGATTGTATCAGTACATTAAGAGTGCATAAGTAACTCGGGACAAAATAGTGTCAATTAAAGATCAATGAGGCCATCGATGTGTGGAACTACAGGATATTTGCTAAGATCCTAAACAATTTTTTTCACTCCAGAACTTACTGTGGAGAAAGAATGGGGAACTCAGGGAACAAGAGTAATACATTAGACCACAATTTGGGTTCTCTGCAATTCCAGTCTCTCTGCTACAGGAAGGATGTTGTGAAACTTGAAAGGGCTCAGAAAAGATTAACAAGATATTGCCCGGCTTGTTGCTGAGTAACCTGGGGTTACTATCACTGGAGAATCGGAGACTGAAGGATGATCTTCCAGAGGTTTGTATGAACATGAGCGGCATGGATAGGGTAAGCATTCAAGGCCTTTTCCCAGAAGTTGAAGAGTCCAAAACTAGAGGGTATATGTTTAAGGTTAGAGGTGAATGGTTTACGGAGGGACTGAAGCGAAAGCTTCTTCACACACATGGTGATGGGTGTATGGAATGAGCTGAAAGAGAAAGTAACGGAGACTGATACAAGTCCAACATTTAAAATGGGCATTTGAATAGTAAGGGTGGGCAGCATGGTGGCACAGTGGTTAGCACTGCTACCTCACAGCGCGAGAGACCCGAGTTCAATTCCCGACTCAGGCGACTGACTGTGTGGAGTTTGCACGTTCTCCCCGTGTCTGCGTGGGTTTCCTCCGGGTGCTCCGGTTTCCTCCCACAGTCCAAAGATGCGCATGTCAGGTGAATTGGCCATGCTAAATTGCCCGTAGTGTTGGGTAAAAGTTCGAGAATTGGTGGGTTATGCTTCGGTGGGTCGGTGTGGACTTGTTGGGTCGAAGGGCCTGTTTCCACACTGTAAGTAATCTAATCTAATCTGTCAGTAATCTAATCTAAAAGGGTGTAGACGTATATAGGCCAAATGCTGGAAAAGGGAATGGATTTGTTTAGATCTTCTGGTAAGCCTGGACGAGTTGGGGACTGAAGGGTCTGTTTCTATGCTGTATATCTCTATGGCTTGAAAAGAGTGCATATTATAAAAGAGGTGGTGCTGGAGGTTTTAAAACTCAAAGCTATGGCAAGTTCCAGAACCTGATTAAGTGTATCACAGGACACTGTGGGATGCTTGGGAAGAAATTGTGGAGCTCCTAGCAAAGGTATGTGTACTACTGACAGCCATGTGTGATGGGCTGGCAGGCTGGAGGGTGGCATCATGGACAGTGAAGGAGGTTTTCTGAGATTACAAAGGGATCTTGATGAAGGGAGTGAATGGGCTGAAAAACTAGAGATGGAATTCAATCTGAATAAATACGAGGAAATTCATTTTGTAAAACAAACAAGGGTAGAGCTTATACAAGTAATGTTAAGGCTTGGGTTAGTGTTTTAGAGCAGAGGGCCCTCCGGGTTCAGGTACATAATCCTTGAAGCTTGCATCACAGGATGGATAACACAGTGCTTTGCATGCCTGACTATTGCTCAGTCCATTGAGTGGAGGATTTGGGACGTCATGTTGAGATCGCACAGACATTTGTGAGGCTTGTTCTGCAATGCCCTGTCCAGGTCTGGCCGTCCAGTTAACAGGGAGGATATTATTAAGCTGCAGGGGGTTCAGAAGAGATTTCCCAGGATATTGCTGGGTTTGGAAGGCTTGAGTTCTGAGAAATGGCTGGATATGCTGAGTCTTTTTTCACTGGAGCCTGTAGGTTGAGACATGATGCTCTAAAGGTTTATGAAAAAAATGAGGTATATAGATCAATTTAATGGTAGTTGCCTTTTCCTCAGGATGGGGGAGTCTCAAGATGAGGGGCCACATTTTTAAAGTTAGAGGAGAGAGATGTTCAAAAAAAAGGTATGGGGAAATTTGCTACACAGAGGGTGGTTTGAGTGTGGAATGAACTTCCTGAGAAAGGGGTTGATGTGGGTACAATTACAACATTTAAAAGATATTTGATAAACAGGTGAATAGGGAAGAGTTGAAGTGATATGGGCCAGCAATAGGCAGCTGGGAAGAGTTTAGTTTTAGATTATGTTGGGTATCAACTGAAGGGTCAGTTTCCATGCTGTATGGCTCTATGACAAGAATATGGTTTTATTCCATTATTGAAGAAAGGATCAGGGCTGGGTCCACTGATGTGCATCATCTACATAAACGATTTGGTTGAAAATATCGGAGTGATTGTGCGAAAGTTTGTTGATGATCAAATGAATGGTGTAGTGGACGAAGGAATGAAAGATGGAGTTTAATTCAGGATTTTGTTAAGACAAACCAGGGAGGACTAATACAGGTAATGGAAGGGCTCTGGCCAGGGTTGTCGAACAGAGAGAGAGACCGGGGGTGCAAGTTACATTGTTCCTTGGAAGTGGCATCACAGGTGGACAGGGTGGGGAAAGCGACATTTGGCACATTTGCCGACATGGGCCAGTACTTTGTTAAATACGTTGGAGATATTTGTAACATTGGCCTAAATATTTCCCTTGGGCAGAGGAGACCACTGGATGACCCTAAGAAAGGTAAATAACCAAGGGTAGGTGAGTCCAAAACTAGAGGGTATAAACGGGAGGTGAGAGAGCAAGGATTTAAAGAGGGAGCTGAGGGGGGACCATTATCCACAGAGGATGGTGCATAGACGGAACAGACTGCCTCAGGCACATGGGAGAAACAAGAACAATTACAGCATGGAAAAGGCGTTTGGGCAGGTACATGGAGAGGTGAAGGTTTGAAGAGATAAGGGCCAAATGCAAGAAAATGAGACTCATTCAGTTTCGGTGTCATGGACAGCATTGAGACGTTGGACCACAGGTTCTGTTTCCGTGGTGTATCACTCTGTATCCAGTTAAAGAGGATTCGTGTACCAAAATAAAGCTTGTTGTAGACACTGAAGCAAGTTACAGCGATGGGGATGGTAGTCTGGAATGCAGTACATTTCAAATATGGGGAGGGACTATCGGGAAGGGAGGAGGTTACAGGGACAGGAACTATTGTAGGAGTTAAAAATGACTGAAGACACTGGTGCACAAGCCATGCCATAGGCACAGAGTAGCAGAGTAGTGAGTCTTAGCACAGTGTTGGAGGGAGAACACAGAAGAGAAAGATCCCATGCAGCTTTCACAACCTCTCGTCGGAGGCCTCCTCTCCCCTCTGTTGTACTGATGCTCACTAAGACAGCACAGGACTGGATTGATAACTGTGAACTCCTGATGCGGTCTCAGTGCAACATAGGATAAAGTAGTCATGGTGATTGAGCATGGGGTGTGTCTATACTGTGCTCCCCATCCAGAACTGTATCTATATCATGTCTTGTTGGCGATGTTTGGAGCCCTCTCATTGCAGTCTGCTCTTTGCACTATGAGTGATCTTACCGCACTGCAGGATTTATTGAAGGCTCCAGACCTCTCTTCCCTTTGTTTCTCTGGCTGACTAACCATCTTCAATGAGGTGATGGATGAGACACTCAACAGTTGGGAAGTCTATTGAGTCAGCAACTTCCTGAGGACCTACAGGAGACAGAGAGATAG
The DNA here is from genome assembly GCF_047496795.1 of Chiloscyllium punctatum. Lineage (NCBI taxonomy): Eukaryota > Metazoa > Chordata > Chondrichthyes > Orectolobiformes > Hemiscylliidae > Chiloscyllium > Chiloscyllium punctatum. The sequence continues at coordinate 312,295 of NW_027309931.1, forward strand.
ACAGAATGGGAAATTAGACTGATGCAGTGAGGGTTAAACAAGGAGAATGGAAATGAGCCCCACAGATATCTGGAAAATCTCAGACTCCATCCCTGGACTGTGCTTTTACGTCTCTCTGGAGTGGAGAATTCTGTGAGCTCAGGATCTGGAGTAGCTGCAAGAGTGAGAGATGCTGACAGAAACAGCAATTCGACCCACACAGTGAGGGATACCACATGGAGAGAGACTAAATGATATCACTGTAGTGAAATTGTGATAAAGTGCAGTTTAAAGAAATATAAAGTTTTAAGTGAATCACAGAAATGACAAGCTACAACAAGAAACAAAAATAACAAATAACATGAGTTTGAGAGGAGAACAGACCAAGGTAAATGGGCTAAACAGACTGAAATATGTGCCTGTCAATGAACAGTTTAAAACACTCAACAAAAGGACATTCCATTGAAATAGACAAATCCTCAGCAAGAAATCCCCATCGGTCCCTCACTCAAGTAAAAATGATCATATTAGATGATCGGGCTTAGAGGATCACCAAAAAGTACTTAAAATCCTGAAGTGAGAGAATGTTTTAGGAGTAAGTTTTAAAGGGATTGCAAAGGGTCTGCTCACAGGAGGAGGTCAGATGGAAGACGGAATAATTGTCAAGGTTTTATGTCACAAAAGGAACCGGAAGAGATGAAGGTGCTGGAGGTGGGGAGAGTGTTACAGAGAGGGGTCAGGGTCTGAACGGTATTACAAAGCCAGTACAGATTGCTGCAGCTGGAGGGGTTTGCAGAGGTAGGGAGAGATATATGTATTTTAATTTATTCATTCATGGGATGAGGATGTCACTGATTGGACCAACATTCTTTGCCCCACTGCTAATTACCCAGAGTATAGCACAGAGTCAGCCATATTGCTGTGGGTCTGGTGTCACGTGCAGGCCAGACCAGGTTAGAATGTCAGATGTTCTTCTCTAAAGGACGTAAGTGAACCAGATGAGTTCTTCCTTCTGGTCAGCAATGCTTTTATGGTGGCCTCACCAATGTCCTGTACAGCCACAACATGACATCCCAACTTCTACTCTCAATGCTCTACCCAAAGAAGGTAACCACCCCAAACGCCTGCTTCACCAACCTGTCTACCTGTGACACCACTTACAAAGAACTGTCTACCTGCATCCCTGGGTCTCTGACTGACAACACTACCCAGGGCCCGAACATGAACTGTACAAGTCCCACCCTGATTTGTTTCACCAAAATGGAACACCTCACATTTATCTAATTAAACTCCATCTGCTATTCGTCAGCCCACTATCCCAGCAGTACTGTTTTTCCTGTTGTATTTTAGATAACTTTCTTCACTGTCCACTTTACCAACAATTTCAGTGTCACTCAAAAACTTACCATAAAACCAATATTCCCATCCGAACCATTTATCCAAATGACAAACAACAGGGGACCCACTTCACCGCTGGTCACATGTCTCCAGTCAGAAAGGCAACATGTCTCCCATCACCCTCTGTCTCCTACCATCAAGCCCAATTTGGTATCCAGTTCACTAGCTCCTCCTGAATGCCATATCCTTTTACATTGATCTGAGCTTATTACCCAGTTTACCATACAGAACGTAGAACACAGAACAGTACAGCACAAGACCCTTCGGCCATGATGCCATGCCCATCTTTTACCCGACTGTAAGATCAAACTAACTTACATACCCTTCATTTTTCCCATCCAAGAGACTGTTAAAATGTCCCGTTTCATGCACCCACCACTCCCTGTGTAAAGAACCTACATTTGAAATCTCCCCTTACCCATCCTCCAATCACCTTACAATTATGCCCCCTTGTACCATGTATGCCATGGGATAAAGAGGTCTCTCACTGTTCACTCTATCTAAGCCTCACACCATCTTGTTCACCTCGACCAAATCACACCACACTCTTCTTCACTCCAATGAGAAAAGCCTTACTACCTCAACCTTTCTTCATAAGATATGCTCTCCAGTCCAGGCAGTATCCTGGTAAATCTCCTCTTTACCCCCTCTCTAAAGCTTGTAATGAAGGGACCAAAACTGAACACAATATTCTAATTGGGATCTAAACAGGGCTGTATAGAGCTGAAGCATAACCTCATGGCTTTAAAACTCAATCCCCCAGCTAATGAAAGCCAATACAACATATTCTTTCTTAACAACACTATCAGCATGGGTGGTAAATTTGATGGATCTCTGGTCATGAAATCCAAGATCCATCTGTTCCTCCACACTATTCAGTATTCTGCCTTTACCCCTGTATTCTGTATTCAAGTCTCACCTTCCAAAATGCATCACTTCACACTTTTCCAGATTTGATTTCGTCTGCCACTTCTCAGCCCAGCTCTACATCCTGTCAATATCCCATTGCAACCTCTAGAGACATCCACAGAATTCACCACTCCACCAACCATCATTGGCAAACTTACTTACCCACTCTTCCACTCACACATCCAAGTCATTCATTAAATCACAAAGAACAGAGATTTTTTTACCTCTCCCTGCAGCAAACCACTGGTCACTGAGCTCCAGGCTGAATGATTTCCATCTGACATCACCCTCTGTCTTCTAACGGCCAGGAATTCTGTATCCAGACAGGCAGGTTTCCCTGTATCCCATGCTCTGTACTTCCTCAATGAGCCATAAATGTGTTTTGTCACATTCTCAAAGGAGTCAATAAGATTTGTGAGGCATGACCTGTCCCTTCCAAAGCCATGATGACTTCCTCTAATCAAACTATGGTTTTCCAAGGAATCATAAATCCTGTATCTCAGAGTCTCCAATAATCTGCACATCACAGACAGAAGACTGACAGGTCTGTGATTCCCAGGATTATCTCTATTCCCTTTCTTGAACAACGCATGGCTGATTCACCTAACCTGCACATCTTTGGGCTGCAGGTGGAAACCGGAGCACCTGTCGGAAACCCATGCAGACATGGAGAGAATGTGCAAACTCCACACAGACAGTCGCCTGGGGCTGGAATTAAAATCGCGTCCCGAGTGCTGTGAGGCAGCAGTGCTAACCACTGAGCCACCGTGCTGGCCCATGTAACTCTCTAGAGCCCTGCTTCTGATCCTTGGTTCCTCAAACTTAAGTTAGCTTCCTTCTTCCTCTTGACTAGATGTTCTACATCCCTTGGAACCTTGTCAAATGCTTTGCTGAAGTTCATGTAGACAACGCTGACTGCTCTGCCTTAATCTATCGCTTGGTCAACTCCTCGAAGAGTCAATCCGACTTGTGAAACACGGTTTCCCACTCACAAAGCCATGCTGACTATCTCTAATCAGCCCTTTCCTTTCCAAAGATATGCAGCTCCTTTCTCTCCGAATCTGCTGCAACAACTTACCCAGCACTGGCTCACTGGGCTGTGATTTCCTGGCTTTTTCATGCAGACCTTAAGTGATGGAACAACATTAGCCACCCTCCAGTCTTCTGGTAACTCATTGTGTCTGTTGATAATATAAATATCTCTATTAGGGACACTGCAATCTCTTCCCGAGCTTCCCATGAATATTCAAGGTTAGACCTAATGAGCGACTTAGGATTGATCTACCTTTATTTGTTTCAAGATTCCAGCACTTTTTCTTCTCTGATGAGGATTCTTTCCAAGACGTCGCTATTTATTTCCCCACGTTCCCGAGCTTCCATGTCTTTCTCCACAGTAAATTCTGACAACACTATTTTGTCTAATATCTCACCCACCTCCTGACAGTTAAGGTGCCCTATTCTCTATAAAGGTTTCTGAAAATTCAAATAAACCGTATCCTCGGTACAACCGCTCCTACAACTGTATCTATTCTGCTATTTATATTCACACCAATAAAAATACAATCCAACAGGCTCGAAAACACATTCTCCTTTTATTAAAAGTGTTTCTAAGGGTCCAGTTATTGTTCATTGACATATCCTTTCAAACATATTTCAGCACCCGACCTACTGTCAGGCTAACACTGTTTGGTTTCAGACTGGCAGCAGAAAGGGTTATGGGAGTTCGTGTTTATCTGAAAACTGTAGCTTACAGGTTCAACAGGCAACAGATGTTTTGGAAAAAAGGAGGGTCGTGGGGACTGAAGGACATTATGGAGATAGGCAGTGACGTGGGGACCGTATGAGATTATGGACACAGAGAGTGCAGTGGTGACTGAAGAACATTATGGAGATAGGGAGTGCTGTTGGGCCTGAAAGGGGCCAAAGAGATCTGCAGATCTGTTGGGCCTGAAGGAGGTTGCACAGATCAGGAGGATCATGGGGATTGAAGAAGGTTACTCTGAACGGGAGGGTCGTTGGGTCAGGATGGGATTATGGAGATAGGGAGGGTCGTGGTGCCTTTTGGAGATTATGGAGTTAGGCAGGTTTGTGGGGAATCATTCGGTGATATGGATAGGAAGAGTCGTGGGGACTGAAGGAGTTTATAGAGATAGGGAGGGCTGTGGGGACTGAAGGAGGTTAAATAGATAGTATGTTTATAGAGAAGCACAGGAAAGAAGAGCAGGGATCGGCCATTTGACCACAGAGTCAGTCCCACCATTCAGTATGATCACGACTGATCATTTAACCCAGTACAGTATTCCTGCTTTCACACCTTACTCTGATATAATAGTGACTACTGGCATTTAGTGATACAGGCGGCTGTAGTAACTGGGACAGGGGTGTGCCTTACAGAGATAGGGAGGGTTGTGGAAGCTGGAACAGGTGACAGATACAGGGTGGGTTTTAGGAATGGGAGGACTTTACAGGGATTTGGAGAAATGCGGCGATGGGACGTGATAACAATCACAGGGAGGATTTTGGGAGCTCAACGTGAGATGGGTACAGCTGAGAACAGAAGTGAGTCAAACAGTCAGGACAGGCAGGGATAAGGTAGGATTAATAAATTAAGCTGCATTTATTTTAATGCAAGGGGCCGAACAGGGAAGGCAGATTAACTCAGGGTATGGTTAGGAACATGGGACTGGGATCTCATAGCAATTACAGAAACATAGCTCAGTGATGGGCAGGACAGGCAGCTTAATGTTCCAGGATACAAATGCTCCAGGAAGGATAGAAAGGGAGACAAGAGAGGAGGGGGATTGGCATTTTCGATAACGGATAGCATTACAGCTATGCTGACGGAGGATATTCCCAGAAATACATCCAGGGAAGTTATTTGGGTGGAACTGAGAAATAAGAAAGGGATGATCACCTTATTAGGTTTGTATTATAGACCCCCCAGTAGTCAAAGGGAAATTGAAAAACAAACTTGTAAGGAGATCTCAGCTATCTCTAAGAATAATAGGGTAGGTATGGTAGGGGATTTTAACTTTCCAAACATTGATTGGGACTGCCATAGTGTAAAGGTTTAGATGGAGAGGAATTTCTTAAGTGTGTACAAGACAATTTTCTCGTACAGTATTTGGATGCACCTACTTGAGAAGATGCAAAACTTGACCTACTCTTCGGAAATAAGGCAGGGCAGGTGACTGAGGTGTCAGTGGGGGAGCACTTTGGGACCAGCGACCATAATTCTATTTGTTTTAAAATAGTGATGGAAAATGATAGACCAGATCTAAAAGTTGAAGTTCTAAATTGGAGAATGGCCAATTTTGACGGTACTAGGCAAGAACTTTCGAAAGCTGATTGGAGGCAGATGTTCGCAGGTAAAAGGACGCCAGGAAAATGGGAAGCCTTCAGAAATGAGATAACAAGAATTCAGAGAAAGTGTATTCCTGTCAGAGTGTAGAGGAAGGCTGGTAGGTATAGGGAATGCTGGATGACGAAAGAAATTGAGGGTTTGGTGAAGAAAAAGAAGGAAGCATATGTCAGGTATAGATAGGATCGATCGAGTAAATCCTTCGACGGGTATAAAGGAAGTTGGAGTATTCTTAAGTGGGAAATGAGGAAGGCAAAAAGGGGACATGAGATAGCTCTGGCAAATAGAATTAAGGAGAATGCAAAGGATTTTTACAAATATATTAAGGACAAAGGGTAACTAGGGAGAGAATAGGGCCCCTGAAATGTCAGCAAGGCGGCCTTTGCGTGGAGCCACAGAAAATGGGGCAGATACTAAATGAATATTTTGCATCAGTATTTACTGTGGAAAAGGATATGGAAGATATAGACTGTAGGGAAATCGATGGCGACATCTTGCAAAATGTCCAGATACAGAGGAGTAGTGCTGGATACCTTGAAACGGTTAAAGGTGGATAACTCCCCAGGACCTGATCAGGTGTACCCGAGAACTCTGTGGGACGCGAGAGAAGTGATTGCTGGGCCTCTTGCTGAGATATTTGTATCATCAATAATCACAGGTGACGTGCCAGAAGATTGGAGGTTGGCAAAAGTGGTGCCACTGTTTAAGAAGGGGGGTAAAGACAAGCCAGGGAACTATAGACCGGTGAGCCTGTCCTCAGTGGTGGGCCAGTTGTTGGAGGAAATCCTGAGGGACAGGCTGTACATGCATTTGGAAAGGTAAGGACTGATGCGGGATAGTGAACATGGCTTTGTGCGTGGGAAATCATGTCTCACAAACTTGATTGAGTTTTTTGAAGAAGTAACAAAGAAGATTGATGACTCAGAGTGATAGATGTGATCTATATGGACTTCAGTAAGGCATTCAACAAGGTTCCCCATGGGAGACTGATTAGCAAGGTTAGATCTCATGGAATACAGGGAAAACTAGCCATTTGGATACAGAACTGGCTCAAAGGTAAAAGACAGAGAGTGGTGGCGGAGGGTTGTTTTTCAGACTGGAGGCCTGTAACCAGTGAAATGCCACAAGGATCGGTGCTGGGACCTCGACTTTTTGTCATTTACATAAATGATTCGGATGCGAGCATAAGAGGTAGAGTTAGTAAGTTTGCAGATGACACCAAAATTGTAGGTGAAGTGGACAGCAAAGACGGTTTTCTAGGTTTCCAACAGGATCTGGACCAGATGGGCCAGTGGGCTGAGAAGTGGCAGATGGAGTTTAATTCAGATAAATTCGAGGTGCTGCAGTTTGGAAAGGCAAATCTTAGCAGGACTTATACACATAATGGTAAGGTCCTAGGATGTGTTGTTGAACAAAGAGACCTTGGAGCGAAGGTTCATAGCACCTTGAAAGTGGAGTCGCAGATAGATAGGCTAGTGAAGGAGGCGTTTGGTATGCTTTTCTTTATTGGTCAGATTATTGAGTCCAGGAGATGGGAGGTCATGTTGCGGCTGTACAGGACAATGGTTAGGCCACTGTTGGAATATTTTGTTCAATTCAGGTCTCCTTCCTATCAGAAAAATGTTGTGAAACTTGAAAGGGTTCAGAAAATATTTACAAGGATGTTGCCAGGGTTGGAGGATTTGAGCTAGAGAGAGAGGCTGAATCGGCTGGGGTTGTGGCGTCGGAGGCTGAGGGGTGACCTTACAGAGGTTTACTAAATTATGAGGGGCATGGATAGGATAAATAGACAAGTCTTTTCCCTGAGGACGGAGAGTCCAGAACTAGAGGGCATAAGTTTAGAGTGAGAGGGGGAAGATATAAAAGAGACCTAAGGGGCAACCTTTTCACGCAGAGGGTGGTACATGTATGTAACGAGCTGCCAGAGGATGTGGTGGAGGCTGATACAATTGCAACATTTAAAAAGCACTTGGATGGGTATATGAATAGGAATGGTTTGGACGGATATGGGCCGGGTGCTGGCCTGTGGGACTAGATTGGGTTGGGATATCTGGTCGACATGGACAGGTTGGAACGAAGGGTCTGTTTCCATACGTACACCTCTATGACTCCATCACTCATGGAGGGTATAGAAATAAACTGTGTGGTCGCGTCTGGAGGAGATTAAAGGTATAAAGGTTTGTAGTTACTGAAGGAAATTACATCAATCGGGACCAGCAGAGTTTACAGAGACTGAGTGCATTTTAGAGACAGGAAGAGTTAATAGTCATCATTAGAAATGCAGAAACTAATTTATGAGAGAAGCAGGGTCACTCTGCTTTGTGCGCAGAGACAAGGAGGAGTCTAACAGCTGGAGGAGGTTACTAAGGTACAGAGCTTTTTTGTTGTCGTGACGGGGAAGGTTACAGAGATCATGAAGGTAGTAGGAGTTCAAAAAAGTCACAAAGACAGGGAGGTTTTTCAGGTCTGGAAAGGACTACACTGACCAGGACGGCATAAGGAACTGAAGAGTTGTTTTTCACAGATAAAGAGAGATGTGACAGAACCTGGGATTAAAGGAAAAGGCAGAGACTTTGAGAGTTGTAGTGGTAGGAGGAGCTTACAGGGATAGGCAGGATTGTAGGGGCTGATAGAGATAGGGGAAGTCGTATCGACGAAACAGATAATGGAGAAACTGACAGACATAGGGAGGGTTCTTTGGAACAGATGAATTTGCAGACAAGATGGTGATAATGAAGCCTGAGAATTTTCTCACGTTCCTTGCCCAGCATTGTTCCTACATCATGCCCTCAGGGTTTGAATTAAAGTCCACTAACTCCTCCCTGTGCTGTTTACTGTGAGTGATCTTACCGGCTGCAGGATTTACTGAAGGCTCCAGATCTCCCTCTCCATCTCTCTCTGGCTGACCAACTGTCTTCAATGTGGTGATAGATGAGACAGGAATTGGGAATTCTGCTGAGTCAGGGACATCAGGAATACCTACAGGAGACAGAGAAGTAGACAGAATGGGAAATTAGACTAATGCAATGAAGGTTACACTTGGAGAATGGCACTGAGTCCCACAGAGATCTGGAAATTCCCAGTGTCCATTGCTGGCCTGTTCTTCTGCGTCTCTCTGGAGTGGAGAATGCTGTTGGCTCAGGATGTGGAGAAGCTGCAAAAGCGAGAGGCAGCAATTAGACCCACGTAGTGAGGGATATCACATGGAGAGAGACAGTGATATCAGCAGAGTGCAGGAATGGATCAGGATCACACAATGGTATCATCAGAAGTGCTTCTGACCAGTGAGCAACTGCTACCAGTCTCAGGGAGGACTGAGCTATTTTATTGGGATAGGCTCCTCTGGTACCAGATTATGCACTGTGCTATAAACGGACACAGATGAGGAGGGGGACAGGTCTGAGGTGAATGGAAATGCCCAAGTCCAAAGAGAAAGGTTGAAATATTGGAACACCATGGAGATGTGGATGAAGACCAAGAGAAAGAAACAGTAAGGGACTGAGTTTAATTAAAATACTACATTCTTAAATAGATTTGTGACAGGAAATTATTGTTTAAAATAAAGTAAATGTCATTTCTGCCCCTAACAATTCCTCACACACCACAAGTGACATCACTTCCGCCCCTCACATCATCGCTGATGTCACACACTCAGTGACTTCTGCACACGCCTACTGCCATGTTTGCCACCACTTCCGCCCCCACCAACGCCGCGCACTTGCATTCTGCTGACACCACCCCCAGCTCTCACCATCACCATCCCTGCCCCCAGAATCCTGAGGGGAACACCACCCCTGCTCATGACTCCACCCCCATTCCCCCTAACACCACACCCACTCCAGTTACAGGCTCAGTTCCCTCCCACAGTTCCACTCCTACGCTTGGTCCCAGCTCCCAGTCCTGCTGAGTTTCACCATTCCCCTGACCTCCCCCTCACTGAAGACGAATGATCAGTCGTCAGCAAAGGCGTCACCTTTATCTCCCTCCGTCCACACATCAATTAATTTAATACACGCTGTGACATTGAACACTTCTTCTGCCGCCTCCGAGATTACTTTTACAATCAAGACTCCCACCAACCTTCTGAGGACCCCTTTGCTCACCTCCAATACACTTCATCCACCTGGACACCCCGTGCTGGCCTATTACCTGCCCTCGATCTCTTCATTTGCAACTGCCGCTGAGACATTAACCGCCTCAACCTTTCTACCCCCTCCCCCACTCCAAGCTCTCACCCTCACAACGTAAATCCAAGCTCTCACCCTCCTTTCCCTCTGCTCCAATAGCGACCTCACCATCAAACCAGCAGATAAAGGGGGTGCAGTGGTAGTCTGGTGCACTGACCTCGACACCGCTGAAGCCATGATGCCAACTCAAAGACACCTCCTCCAACCACCCCCTCTACCATGACCCACCTCCCATCACCAAACCGTCATCTCCCAGAGCAAACCGAACCTCATCACCTCAGGAGGAGATCTCCCACCCACAGCTTCCAACCTCATTGTCCGGGATCCCCCACTGTCCGGTTCTACCTCCTTCCCAAGGTCCACAAGCCTGACCACCCTGGCCGACCCATTGTCTCAGCATGCTCCTACCCCACCGAACTCATGTCTGCCTACCTCAACATTGTCCAATCCCCCAGTCCAGGAACTCCCCACATTCGTTCGAGACACCACTCACACCCTCCACTCCTCCAAGACTTCTGTTTCCCTGGCCTCCAACGCCTCATCTTCACCATGGATATCCAAACCCTCTACACCTCCATCCTCCATGACCAGGACCTCCAAGCCCTCCGTTTCTTCCTCTCCCGACGTCCACAACAGTGCCCGTCCACCGACACTCTCATTCGTTTGGCTGAACTTGGCCTCACCCTTAACAATTTTTCCTTCAGATAATCCCACTTCCTCCAGTCCAAAGGGGTAGCCATGGGCACCCGTATGGGCCCCAGCTATGCCTGTCTCTTTGTTAGCTACCTGGAATAGTCCATCTCCCGTAGTTACAATGGCACCACTCCCCACGTTTTCCTCTGCTACATTGCTGACGGCGTTGGCACCACCTCTTGCTCCCTCGAGGAGTTTGAGCAATTCATCAACTTCACCAACACATTCCACCCTGACCTTAAATTTACCTGGACCATCTCTGATACCTCCCTCCTCTTCCTGGAACTCTCCATCCCCATTAATGACAACCGACTTAACACTCGACATTTTTTATGAACCTACCGACTCCCAAAGCTACCTAGATTACACCTCTTCCCAGACTACCGCCTGCAAAATTACCAACCCGTATTCCCAATTCCTCCGCCTCTGCCGTACCTGTTCCCAGGAGGGCCAGTTCCACCACAGAACACACCAGATCGCCTCCTTCTTTCGAGATCGCAATTTCCCTTCCCACGTGGTAAAAGATGCCCTCCAACGCATCTCGTCCACATCCCGCACCTCCGCCCTCAGATCCCATCCCTCCAACCATAACAAGAACACAACACCCTGGTGCTCACCTTCCACCCTACGAACCTTCGCATAAACCAAATCTTCTGCCGACATTTCTGCCACCTCCAAACAGACCCTACCACGAGGGATATATTTCCCTCCCCACCCCTTTCTGCCTTCCGCAAAGACCGTTCCCTCAGTGGCTACCTGGTCAGGTCCACGCCCCCCAAAATCCCACCCTCCCTTCCTGGGACCTTCCCCTGCCACTGCAGAAATTGCAAAACCTGCGCCCACACCTCCACACCTCCTCCCTCACCACCATCCAAGGCCGCAAAGGAGCCTTCCACATCCAAAGTTTTACCTGCACATTCACCAATATCATTTATTGTATCCGTTGCTCCCTAACAGTCTCTTCTACATTGGGGAAACTGGACACGTCCTCGCAGAGTGCTTTAGGGAACATCTCTGGGACACTCGCACCAATCAAACCCACTGCCCTGTGGCCCAACATTTCAACGCCCCCTCACACTCTGCCGAGAACATGCAGGACCTGGGCTTCCTCCACCGCCGCTTCCTCACCACCCGACACCTGGAGGAAGAATGCCTCACCTTCCGCCTCGGAACACTTCAACCCCAGGGCATCAATGTGGACTTCAACAGTTTCCTCATTTCCCCTTCCCCCATCTCACCCCACCTCAAGCCTTCCAGCTCAGCCCCGCCCTCATGACATGCCCTAAAGGCCTATCTCCCTTCCCACCTATCCACTCCACCCTCCTCTCTGACCTATCACCCCCATCCCCTCCCCCATTCACCCATTGTACTCTTTGCTACCTTCCCCCACCCTCCTCTCTGACCTATCACTTTCTTCCCCACCCCATTCACCTATTGTACTCTATGCTACTTTCTCCGCATCCCACCCCCCTCTCATTTATCTCTCCACTCTGCAGGCACCCTGCCTCTATTCCTGATGAACGGCTTTTGCCTGAAACGTCAATTTTCCTTTTCCTCGGATGCTGCCTGACCTGCCGTGCTTTTCCAGCACCTCTCCAGTCTAGACTCTGGTTTCTAGCATCTTCAGTCCTTGTCTTTACCTTATTGGAGGAATAGACTACCGAGATAAGGCATGTTGTAGACACTGAAGCAAGTTACAGGGATAGGGATGGTAGTCTGGAATGCAGTACATTTCAACTACGTGGAGGGACTATCGGGAAGCGAGGAGGTGACAGCGATATGATCTGTTATAGGAATTAAAAATTATTGAAGACACAAGACATGCCACAGATACAGTGTTGTAGAGTAGTGAGTCTTAGTACAACAGAACTTACATTGGGGTGGTGACTGAGCCTGGGGTGTGGGTGTGTGTGTGTGTATTGTGCTCCCCTCCAGCACTGTATCTATGTCATGTTGTGTTCACAGATGTTTGGAGCCCTCTCATTGTTCTTTGCTCTGTGCACTGTGGGAGACCTTACCTCACTACAGGATTTATTGAAGGCTCCAGATCTCCTTTCCCTTTGTCTCTCTCTGGCAGCAACTGCGTTCAATGAGGTGATGGACCATCCACCCAGCAGCTGGGAAGGCTATTGAGTCAGGACTTTCCTGAATAGCTGCAGCAGACAGAGAAATAGACAGAATGGGAAATTAAACAGATGCAGTGAGGGTTACACATGGAGAATGGCACTGAATCACACAGAGATCTGGAAAATGGAGTGATATTAAGTAATAGTCCCAGATTGCTGGAAGATGTCAGGATCACACAGTCATGTTGGAATAATGGGTTTAGCTTCATGATGCCCTGGTATCAGTGCTCAGGGATGAGCACCCAGTGAGCAGGGTGAGTGGTATTATTGCGAGAGAATGTATCCAAAACCTCAGCTAATGTTCAGGGGAGGCAGGATTGAATCCCGCCATCTGAAAAGCAGACATTTGAAATCAATAATTTAAAAAATAATAATTAACAATCCACAAATAAGTATGAAAGCATTACTGATGTACAACAAATCCAAACACTTGTCCATTAGAGAAGGGCATCTGCTCATCCTCACGTGGTCTGCATGACATACCGATAGCAAAGTGTTTGCCTCTCAATTACCCTCTGAAATGGCTGTTCAAGTTACTCAGTTCAAGGGCAGCTAGGGCTGGGCAAGAAAGGCAGGTCAGCCAGAGACACCCACATCCCATACCTGATTTTTTAAAAATCCATTAGAATCATCCCACTGGAACCGTGCTGGGACCAGGGTCCTGGCCAACCATGTCAGTATATTTATGGACAAGGCTTTAAACTGACAGAGAGGATGCAGGAACAGGTATCAGGTGAAAGGAGCTTCCCAAATCCAAAGAGAAAAGGTGAAGTATGGGAGCAGCTTGGGAATGTGACTGAAGACAAGCAGAAAGGAACAGGATGGGACAGAGTTTAACTAAAATTGTATATCAGGAAATCAGCTTGTGACAGGAAATTGTGGAAGAGAGTAAATTATGTTATTTTTTTAATGAACAACGTTGCTGCAATAAGGTCGATGGATTTGTGACAGAGAGATAAAAGAGATTTAGACAGCAGGGAGACATGGTTACAGGGTGAACAACAATATTCAGTGGTTCACAATCTTGTGCAAACTCAGTCAAACTGGGCAACGCTAAGAATAATGGATAACAAAGGCATTACAGAGAAAGCATTTGGCCTCAGATCATGAAGTAGAGTCGGTCTGAATGTAAATTCTGGCTACGACTTACCAAGGACACAAGCAGCAGTACAGTTTTAGCCACCGAACAGTATTTCATTGCTCATCACTGCATTAACCAGGAATGCATTGGAACTTTTGAACAAAGGCATTGTGAGAATTTTGGAAAACTTCAATATTTGTATAATCTGGGACAATCACACGGTCAGCATTGATAATGGAAGGAGTTCAGGGAATTTTTTTTCAGTGTTTCTTTGAAAAACACATTGTGCAACTATTAAGGGACATAACTATCGCAGAGCGACCGTGTAATGAAACTTAGTGAATGAGTAATGTCACCTGGAGAGATCCTCTGGGAAATTGTGATAAAGTGCAGTTTAAAGAAATATAAAGATTTAAAGTCAATCACAGAAAGGACAAGCTACAACTAGAAACAAAAACAGCCAATTACATGAGTTGGAGAGGAGAACTGAGCAAGGTAAACAGGCTAAACAGACTGAAATATGTGCCTGTAAATGAACAGTGGAAACCATTTGAAGGAACAGTGTAAATCACTCAACAAAAGGACACTCCATTGAAACAGTAAAAACCTCAGGAAGAGATTCCCACTGATCCCTCACTCAGGACAAAAGGGATCATACTAGATTATGAGGCTGACAAGATCGCCAAAAAGTTTTTAAAATCCTGAAGTGAGAGTGTGCTTTGGGAATAAATGTTAATGGATTGGAATGGGTCTGCTCGCAGGAGGAGGGCTTTGGGAAGGGGAACCATTGTCAGGGTTTATTGACACGATAGTAACAGGGAGAGGTGAAGGTGCTGGAGGTGGTGAGAGTGTTACAGAGAGTGGTCAGGGCCTGAATGATGTTACAAAGCCAGTACGGATTGCTGTAGCTGGAGGGGTTTGCAGAGGGAGGGAGGGACACATGTATTTTTATTTATTCATTCATGGGATGTGGGTATCACTGATTGGACTAACATTCTTTGACCCAACTGCTAATTACCCAGATGGTAGCTCAGAGTCAGCCATATTGCTGTGGGTCTGGAGTCACATGTTAGCCAGACCAGGTTAGAATATGTAATGTTCTTCCCTAAAGGGGGATTGTGAACTGGATGAGTTCTTCCTCCTGATCAACAATGTTTTAATAGTGGCCCCACCAATATCTTTTACAGATACAACATGACATCCCAATTCTTACTCTTAATGCTCTCCCCAATGAAGGTAACCACCTCAAACGCCTGCTTCACCAGCCTGTCTGCCAGTGACACCACATTCAATGAACTGTGTACCTGCATCCCTGGGTCACTGACTGACGACACTACCCAGGGTCCGAACATTAACTGTAAAAGTCCCACCCTGGATTGTTTCACCAAAATGGCACACTTCACATTTATCTAATTAAACTCCATCGGCTATTTTTCAGCCTACTATCCCAGAAGTACTGTTAATCTTGTTGTATTATATATAATCTACTCCACTAACCACTTTACCACCAATGTCAGTGTCACACATGAAGCTTACTTGCCAGGAAACCAATATTTCCATCCAAACCATTTATCCAAATTACAAACAACAGGGGTCCCACTACACCGCTGGTCACATGCCTCCAGTCAGAAAAAACATGCCCCCTTCACCCTCTGGCTCCTACCATCAAGTAATTTTTGTATCGAGTTCACTAGCTCCTCCTGAATGCCCTATCCTCTTACACTGATCTGAGCTTATTACCCAGTTTACCAGACAGAACGTAGAACACAGAACAGTACAGCCCAAGGCCCTTTGGCCATGATTTCATGCCAAATTTTTATCCAACTGTAAGATCAAACTAACCTACATACCCTTCATTTTACTATTATCCATGTGTCTGTCCAAGAGTCTATTAAATGTCCCGAATGTGTCTAATTTTACTCCCACCATTGGCAGTCCATCCAACCACCTACCATTCTCTATCCTCAGATCCATGCTCCATTCACCTTAAAATTATACCCCTTTGTAATAGCCATTTATGCCAGAGGAGGAACGGTCTCTAACAATTCACTCTCTCTGTGCCTCTTATCATCTTGTTCACCTCCACAAAGTCGCCCCGCCCCCTTCTTCACTCCCATGAGGAAAGCCTTAGCTCCCTCAAACTTTCTTCATAAGAACTGCCCTCCATTCCAGGCAGCATCCTGGTAAATCTCGTGTGTACGCTCTCGAAAAATTGCACATCCTTCCTGTAAAGACGGGACCAGAACTGAAACACAATATTCCACGTGTGGTCTCACCAGGACGCGATAAAAGATGCAGTAAAACCTCACGGTTCTTAAAATCAATCCCCTTGCTATGGAAAGCCAACACAACATATGCCTTTTTAACAACCCTATCAACGTGCGTGGCAACTTGAGGGAATAATGGATATGCACCCCATGATCTCTCTGTTCCTCCGCACTGCCAAGTATTCTGCCTTTCACCCTGTATTCTGTGTTCAAATTCGACCTTCCAGAATTAATCACTTTACACTTTTCCAACTTGAACTCCATCGGTCACTTCCAGCCCAGCTCTGTGTCCTGTCAATGTCTCATTGCAACCTACAACAGCCCTCCACATTCCCCACCACTCCACCAACCTTGGTGTGATTGGCAAACTTACTAACCCACTCTCCAACATCCACATTCAAGTCATTTAAAAAAAATCACAGAGAGCAGAGTCCCAGAGCCGATTGTTACAGAACCCCACTGGTCACTGAGCTCCAGGATCAATACTGTCCACCTGCTGCCATACTCTGTCTACTCTGGGGTATCCAAGCCTGTATCCACACAGACTTCCCTGTATCCATAATCATCCTTCTTTTTTTAAATGAGCCATCAACGTATTCTGACATATCCTCAAAGAATTCAATAAGATTTGTGAGGCATGACCTGACCCCTTACAAACCCATTCTGACCATGGCTAATTTAACTATGGTTTTCCAAGTAGTCATAAATCCTGTCTTTAGAGTCCTCGCCAGTAATCTGCACACCACAGACATTCGACCAAATCTGAAATTCCCAGAATTCTACTTCCGTAATATGGTCCAGACTCTACTAATCTTCCCTCCTCTGCCATGTTCCCCAGAAGGGCACTGGAGGGTGGTGGGGATTACAGAGATAGGGAGGGATATCAGGATAGGAGGATATTGCAGACATTAGGAGGTTTGCAGTGCCAAAAGGAGGCTTCAGTAATTGTGAGGTGTCATGGTGATGAAGGCATTTGAGGAGGGAGGAAGGGAGTGAGGGAGGATAGTAGTGAAATGAGAGGTTTCACAGTTTAGGTGTTTTGTTCGGGCTGCAAGAGGTTACTGAGTTGGGGAGGGTGTAAGCACTGGTGGATATTACAGAAACATGTGGTTTTGGTTGCAATGCAGGAAGAGGATTCAGGAAGCTGGAGAGTATGGGGTCTGAACGAGGTTACACAGAGAAGAAGGACCATAGACCCACAGGAGGTTACAGAAATGTGGAGAGCTATAGGACCTGCAGGAGTTCATGGAGTTGGGAATGTTGGGAGGGATGGAGAACCTTACAGCGAGAAGGATGTTAGTAGGACAGGACTGGATCACCGACAGGGAGTGGTTTAGGGAGCTGAGCAGATTACAGAGATAAAGATGTTTGTTTCGACTGGAAGAACAAACAGAAATATGCAGGGTAGTCGTGACTGGAGATGTTAATGGATTTTAGGGAAGGCTTAGATTCTAGGGGTTATGGAGGCTGTGGAATCTGTATTTCGTTTCAGAGATTGGGATAGCAATTTTGGTTGGAGACAGTTTCGCAGATAAGGGAGCATAGCACAAACAGGAGGAAGTTGTCGGGGAGGGTGACGTTTAAACAGATAGTGGTGTAAGAGGTGGACAAGGTTATGGAGATGGGTAGATGGTGGAGACACAGGAGGAGCTTACATTGACAAGGGTGGGAGGAGAGCGTTAAATAGATAGTGGGTTTAGTGGGAACTGGATCGGGAGAGGCACAGGCATGGAGTGAGTTCGACAGATCAGGATTACTGCAGAGACCTGAGAGGATTACACAACGAGGAACGTACATCAGTAAGGAGTGTTTTAGAGTCTGGAGGAGATTACTGTGTTAAGGAGAATATTGCAGATCAGGCCAGGTGTAAGAGACGGTGATGGTTGACAGGGCTGGACAATAACCTGAATAGAATCACCATAGCGTGGAACCAGGCCGTTCGGCACAGCCAGTCCATTCCAAATCTCTGAAGAGCATCTGACCCAGACCGACCCCTCTACCTGTACATTAAACCCTGCATTTCTCGTGGTGAACTTACTTAAACCACATATTCCTGAATACTACAGTCAATTTATGATGGCCAATTCACTGATGGTGCAAATTGTGGACACACACAGCAATACAGCGACAATCAACCACACACAGTGAGGGAGATACCCGCAGACACACAGCGAGGGAAGGACATGCACACACAGTGAGGGGGATACTCGCAGACACACAGTCAGGGAAGGACATGCACACACACACACAATGAGGGGGATACACAGAGACACACAGTGAGGGAAGGACATACACACACACACAGTGGCGGGGGGGATACACACAGGCACACAGCGAGGGAAGGACATGCACACACACACAGTGAGGGGGATACACACAGACACACAGCGAGGGAAGGACATGCAAACACACACAGTGAGGGGGATACACACAGACACACAGTGAGGGAAGGACATACAAACACACACATTGAGGGGAATACACACAGACACACAGCGAGGGAAGGACATACAAACACACACAGTGAGGGGGATACACACAGACACACAGCGAGGGAAGGACATGCACACACACAGTGAGGGGGATACACGCAGACACACAGTCAGGGAAGGACATGCACACACACAGTGAGGGGGATACACGCAGACACACAGCGAGGGAAGGACATGCACACACACAGTGAGGGGGATACACACAGACACACAGCGAGGGAAGGACATGCACACACACACAGTGAGGGGGATACACACAGACACACAGCGAGGGAAGGACATGCACACACACACACACACACACACACACACACACACACACACAGAGTGAGGGGGATACACACAGACACACAGCGAGGGAAGGACATACACACACACACACACACACAGTGAGGGGGATACACACAGACACACAGCGAGGGAAGGACATGCACACACACACACACACACACACACACACACAGAGTGAGGGGGATACACACAGACACACAGCGAGGGAAGGACACGCACACACACACAGTGAGGGTGATACACACAGACACATAGCGAGGGAGGGACACACACACGCAAATCGAGGGAGGGGACTCACACAGCGAGGAAGGGACACACACACAACGAGGGAGGGACACGCACATACGAAGCAAGGGAGGGACACGCACACACGCAGCGAGGGAGGGACACGCACACAGCGAGGGAGGGACACGCACACAGCGAGGGAGGGACACATACACATACAGCTAGGGAGGGACACGGACACACACAGCAAAGGGAGGGGCATGCATACGCGTGCACACACAGACACAGCGAGGGAGGGACACGCACACACAGTGAGGGAGGGACACACACACGAGGGAGAGAGACACGCACACAGCAAGGGAGGGACACGCACAGACATGCAGCGAAGGGGAACACACAGACACAGCGAGGGAGGGACATGCACACACACAGCGAGGGAGCGACACACACACACACAGCGTGGGAGGGACACGCACACACACAGAGTGAGAGGGACATGCACACACACAGCGAGGGAGGGACACGCACGCTCACAGCGAGGGAGGGACACGCACACACACAGCGTGGGAGTGACACGCACACACACAGCGAGGGAGGGACATGCACACACACAGTGAGGGAGGGACACCACCCCGCCCACACACACACACACGCACACAGTGAGGAGGGACACACACACAGAGCAAGGGAGGGACACGCACACACATACACACACACACACACACACACACTGAGCAAGGGGGGAAACTCACATACACAGCGAGGGAGGGACACACACATACACAGCAAGGGAGGGACACACACACAGAGCTAGGGAGGGACACACACGCACACACTGAGGGAGGGACACACACACACACACACACACAGAGTGAGGAGGGACGCGCACACACACAGAGCAAGGGAGGGACACGCACACACACAGCAAGGGAGGGACGTGCACACACTCACCAAGGGGGGACGCGCACACACCAACCAAGGGGGAACACACACACAGCGAGGGAGGGACACGCAGCGAAGGGACAAACACACAGACACAGTGAGGGAAGGTCATGCACACACAGTGAGGGAAGGACATGCACGCGCACATACACAGAGAGCGAGGGACACACACACAGTGAGGGAGGGACATACACACAGAGCGAGGGAGGGACATACACACAGAGCGAGGGAGGGACACGCTGAGACACGCAGCGAGGGAGGGAGCATGGACACACACAGCGTGGGAGGGACACGCACACACAGAGCAAGTGAGCGAGAAGCGCACATATAGTGAGGGAGGGACACACAGTGAAGGAGGGACAAGCACACACACACCGTGAGGGAGAGGGCATGTGCACACAAATTGATAGGGGGCACAGACACGCAAAGCGAGGCAGGGACACGCACAAATACACACACACACACACACACACAAACAGCGATAGAGGGACACGCACATGCACACAGTGAGGGGGATACATGCAGACACACGGCGAGGGAGGGACACACACAGCGAGGGACAGGGACACACGCACGCAAAGTGAAGGAGGGATGCGCACACATACACACACACACGCACACACTCACAAACACAGAGCAAGGGAGAGACGCGCACACAAAGCGAGGGAGGGACAAACATACACACTTACGGTCAGGGGAATACACGCAGACACACAGTGAGGGAGGGGCATGCACATACACTGCAAGGGAGGGACATGCACACACCGTGAAGTAGGGACAAGCACACACATGTCGAAGGGGAGGGCATGTGCACAGAAATTGGGAGGGGGCATGCACACGCAGCGAGAGGGGACACACATAGACATGGCAAGGATGGGACACGCACACACAAGCTGGTCACGGACTCACACACACAAGGAACAGTCACACAAAGCGAGGGCGGGTCACGCACACATACATGCACACACAGAAACACAGAGCAAGGGAGAGACATGCACACACGCACACACAAACACAAGGGGCGGATACACACACGCAAAGCGAAGGAAGGACACGCACGCATACACAACCACAGAGCAAGGGAGGGACATGCACACGCACACAAGGGACGGACACATGCAAAGTGAGGAAATAACACGCACACATACACACACACACACAAACACAGAGCAAGGGATGGACACATGCACACACAGAGAGCGTGGGATACACACAGCGAGGGAGCGACACACAAACACACACAGTGAGGGCGTTACCTGCAGACACACAGCAAGGGAGGGACACACACACACACACACACACACACACACACACAGCGAGGAGAGACAAACACAGATACACACACACAAACACGGAGCAAGAGAGGGACAAGCATGCACACGCATAGCGAGGGAGGAACACACACACACACACACACACACACACACACACAGAGGAAAGAACACGCACACACAGTGAGGAAGGGACAGACGCACGCAGCGAGCGAGAGACACACAAAATAAGGGAGGGACATGCACACACACGCACGCACACACATATACAAACACTCGGAGCGAGGGAGGGACACGCAAACATAGCGAGGGTAGGACATGCACACACAGCAAGGGCGGAACATACACAAACACACACAGCGAGGGAGGGACATGCTCATACACAGCAAGGAAGGGATACACACACGCGCGCGCACACACACACACACACACACAGAGAGGGAAGGAGGGACAAGCACACACACGGCGAGGGGGAAGGCATATGTACAAAAAATGAGAGGGGACACGCACATACAGTGAGAGGGGACACGCACAGACACGGCGAGGGAGGGACACCCGCGCACACTGCAAGGGGGGCATGCACTCACACACCGAGGGGAGCAGCGCCCGCACAGTGAGGGGAATATACACAAAGTGCAATGGAGGGACACACACACATATACACACACACACACACACACACACACACACACACAGACACACACACACAGACACACAGGACGCACACACACACACACACACACACACACACACACACACACACAGCTAGGGAGGGACATGCGCAAGTGCAAGCACACCAGCAGAAACACACACAGCGAAAGAGGGACACGCAACCACACAGCCAGGGACGGACATGCACACACAGCGAGGGAGGGTCACATGCAAACACATGCGCGCACACACACACACACACACACAGAGCAAGGGAGGGACACGCGCAAGCGCAAGCACACAAACAAAAACACACACAGCGAGAGAGGGACACGCAACCACACAGCGAGGGACGGGCATGCACACACAGCGAGGGAGGTTCACATGCAAACACATGCGCGCGCACACACACACACACACACACACACACACACACACAGCGCGAGGTGCAGACACATGCACACGCAGTGAGGGAGGCCACGCACACACACGTACAGCAAGAGGGACACGCACATACAGCGATGGAGGGACACACATACACACAGTGAGGGGGATGCATGCAGACACACAGCGAGGGAGGGACACACACAGTAAGGGACTAGGACACACACACGCAAAGCAAAGGAGGGACACGCAAACACACACACAGTAAGGGGGATACACACAGACATACAGCGAAGGAGGGGTACACACACACTCTGAGGGACGGGGACACACGCAAAGCGAAGGAGGGATACACGCGCGCACACACACACATACACACACACACACAGAGCAAGGGAGAGACGCGCACACACAGTGAGGAAGGGACAAACACACACACTTATGGTGAGGGGAACACACGCAGACACACAGTGAGGGAGGGACACGCACATACACTGCAAGGGAGGGACACACACTCACCGTGAAGGAGGGACAAGTACACACATGGGGGGAGGGGGAGGGCATGTGCACAGAAATTGAGAGGGGGCACGCGCACGCAGCGAGAGGGGACACACACTGACACGGCAAGGGTGGGACATGCGCAAACAGCAAGCTAGTCACACACTCACACACACAAGGGATGGACACACACACGCAAAGCGAGGAAGGGACACGCACACAGCGAGGGAGGGACAGGCACACAGCGAGGGAGGGACACACACACATACAGCGAGGGAGGGACACAGACACACACAGCAAAGGGAGGGGCATGCATACGCGCACACACACAGACACAGCGAGGGAGGGACACGCACACACAGTGAGGGAGGGACACACAGAGGAGGGAGAGACACACGCACACAGCAAGGGAGGGACACGCACAGACATGCAGCGAAGGGGAACACACAGAGACAGCAAGGGAGGGACATGCACATACACAGCAAGAAAGGGATACGCACACACAACGAGGAAGAGACACGCACGCACACATCGAGGGAAGGACACACACAGTGAGGGAGACACACACAGAGCGAGGGAGGGACAAGCACACAGTGAGCGAGATACACACACACACACAAACACAGTGAGGGAGGAACACGCACAGACACGCAGCGAAGGAACACACACACACCCACACACACACACAGACACAGTGAGGGAGGGACATGCTGAGACACGTAGTGAGGGAGGAGACATGCACACACACAGCGAGGGAAGGACATGCACACACACAGCGTGGGAGGGACACGCCCACACACAGAGTGGGACGGACACGCTCACACACAGCGAGGGAGGGACACGCACGCTCACAGCGAGGGAGGGACATGCACACACACAGTGAGGGAAGGACATGCACACACACAGAGTGGGAGGGACACGCTCACACACAGCGAGGGAGGGACATGCACACACACAGCGAGGGAGGGACACGCACACTCACCACAAGGGGGAGGGCATGTACACACAAATTGAGAGGGGGCACACACACGCAAAGCGAGGGAGGGACACGCACAAATACACACAGTGAGGGGGATACATGCAGACACTCAGCGAGGGAAGGACACACACACACACACACACACACACACACTGCGAGGGACAGGGGACACACACAGCGAAGGAGGGGGACACACACACAGCGGGATGGGGATACACACACAGCGAGGGAGGGACGTGCACATACACACACACAGTGAGGGAGGGACACCCCCCCACACACACACACACACACAGTGAGGGAGGGACACGGACACATAGAGCGTGGGAGGGACAAGCACACACACAGCGAGGGTGGGACACACACACAGAGCTAGGGAGGGACACACACGCACACACTGAGGGAGGGACACTCCCACACACACACAGAGTGAGGAGGGACGCGCACACACACAGAGCAAGGGAGGGACACGCACACACACAGCAAGGGGGGGACGCGCACACACCCACCAAGGGGGAACACACTCACACACAGCGAGGGAGGGACACGCAGCGAAGGGACACACACACAGACACAGTGAGGGAAGGACATGCACACACAGTGAGGGAAGGACATGCACACGCACATACACAGAGAGCGAGGGACACACACACAGTGAGGGAGGGACATACACACAGAGCGAGGGAGGGACACGCTGAGACACGCAGCAAGGGAGGGAGCATGGACACACACAGCATGGGAGGGACAAGCACACACACAGCAAGTGAGCGACACGCGCACACATAGTGAGGGAGGGACACACAGCGAAGGAGGGACAAGCACACACACACCGTGAGGGAGAGGGCATGTGCACACAAATTGATAGGGGGCACAGACACGCAAAGCGAGGCAGGGACACGCACAAATACACACACACACACACACACACACACACACACACAGCGATAGAGGGACACGCACATGCACACAGTGAGGGGGATACATGCAGACACACGGCGAGGGAGGAACACACAGAGCGAGGGACAGGGACACACGCACGCAAAGCGAAGGAGGGACGCGCACACGTACACACACACACGCACACACTCACAAACACAGAGCAAGGGAGAGACGCGCACACACGGCGAGGGAGGGACAAGCATACACACTTACGGTCAGTGGAATACACACAGACACACAGTGAGGGAGGGGCATGCACATACACTGCAAGGGAGGGACATGCACACACCGTGAAGTAGGGACAAGCACACACATGTTGAAGAGGAGGGCATGTGCACAGAAATTGAGAGGGGGCACGCACACGCAGCGAGAGGGGACACACATAGACATGGCAAGGATGGGACACGCACACACAACAAGCTGGTCACAGACTCACACACACAAGGAACAGTCACACAAAGCGAGGGCGGGTCACGCACACATACATGCACACACAGAAACACAGAGCAAGGGAGAGACATGCACACACGCACACACAAACACAAGGGACGGATACACACACGCAAAGCGAAGGAAGGACACGCACGCATACACAACCACAGAGCAAGGGAGGGACATGCACACGCACACAAGTGACGGACACATGCAAAGTGAGGAAGTAACACGCACACATACACACACACACAAACACAGAGCAAGGGAGGGACACATGCACACACAGAGAGCGTGGGATACACACAGCGAGGGAGCGACACACAAACACACACAGTGAGGGCGTTACCCGCAGACACACAGCAAGGGAGGGACACACACACACACACACACACAGCGAGGAGAGACACACACAGATACACACACACAAACACGGAGCAAGAGAGGGACACGCATGCACACGCACAGCGAGGGAGGGACACACACACACACACAGAGAGGGAAGAACACGCACACACAGTGAGGAAAGGACAGACGCACGCAGCGAGCGAGAGACACACAAAATAAGGGAGGGACATGCACACACACGCACGCACACACACATACAAACACTCGGAGCGAGGGAGGGACACGCAAACATAGCGAGGGTAGGACATGCACACACAGCAAGGGCGGAACATACACAAACACACACAGCGAGGGAGGGACATGCTCATACACAGCAAGGAAGGGATACACACACGCACACACACACACGCGCACACACACACACACACAGAGGGAAGGAGGGACAAGCACACACACGGCGAGGGGGAGGGCATGTGTACAAAAATGAGAGGGGACACGCACATACAGCGAGAGGGGACACGCACAGACATGGCGAGTTAGGGACACACGCGCACACTGCAAGGGGGGCATGCACTCACACACCGAGGGGAGCAGCGCACACACAGTGAGGGGAATATACACAAAGTGCAATGGAGGGACACACACACATACACACACACACACAGACACACAGGACGCACACACACACACACGCACAAAGCGAGGGTGGGGCACTCACATACACTGCAAGAGGGACAACACATACTCACAGCAAGAGGGACACACACACACACACACACACACGCATGCACACACACACACACACACACACACACACACACAGAGCAAGGGAGGGACGCGTGCATACACCACGAGGAAGGGACACAAACACACAGCGAGGGAGCGACATACAAACACAGTCAGTGAGGGGGTTACCCGCAGACACACAGCAAGGGAGGGATACACACACAAACACACACACACAGAGCAAGGGAGGGACACACACACGTACACCGAAGGAAGGGACACACACATTTCAAGGGGGAGGGCATGTGCACAGAAATTGAGGGGGGGCAAACACACACACACAGCGAGAGGGGACACACACAGACACGGCAAGGGTGGGATACACGCACACAGCAAGGAGTGAAACGCACTCACACACAAGGGACAGACACATGGATACACAAAGCAAGAGGGGTTCACACACACACATACACACACAGAAACACAGAGCAAGGGAGGGACATGCATACACGCACACACAAACACAAGGGATGATACACGCGCAAAGCGAGGGAGGGACACGCACACATACACAAACACAGAGCAAGGGAGGGAGATGCACATACGCGCACAAGGGATGGAAACACACACGCAAAGCGAGGAAGGGACATGCACAGATACACACAAGCACAAACACAGAGCAAGGGAGGGACACACACACAGCGAGTGTGGGATACACACAGCGAGGGAGCGACACACACACATACACACACACATTCACACACACACACACACACACAGAGCGAAGGAAGGGATCCACACAGAGACACAGCGAGGGCTGACACGCACACACACACTGCGAGGGAAGGACACACACACACACAGGGAAGGAGGGACAAGCACACACACGGCGAGGGGGAGGGCATGTGTACAGGAATTGAGAGTGGGCACACACACACAGTGACAGAGGACACGCACAGACACAGCGAGGGAGGGACACGCACACACAGCAAGGAGGGACCATGCACTCACACAGCGAGGGGAGAGGCACACACACAGTGAGGGGGATATACACAAAGTGCAATGGAGGGACACAAACACACAAAGAGCGAGGGAGTGACACGTGCACACACAGCTAGAGGGACACACGCACACAAAGCGAGGGTGGGACACGCACATACACTGCAAGTGGGACACACATACTCACAACAAGAGCGACACGCGCATGCACAAGCACACACAATGAAACACACACAGCGAGAGAGAGAGAGAGAGAGAGAGACACACAGCAAAAGAGGGACACGTGCACACATAGCCAGGGAGGGACATGCACACACAACGTGGGAGGGACACGCACAGACAGCAAGGCGGGACATGCACTCACACTTGCACAGCGAGGGTGGGACCACACACCCACACACAGCGAGGGAGAGGCACATACACACAGAGAGCGAGAGAGGGACACACACATACACACACGCAGCGAGGGGGGGACACGCACACACACAGAGCAAGGGGGAAACTCAGACACACACAGTGATGGAGGGACACGCACACATACAGACAGCGAGGGTGGGACCACACACACACACACACACACACACACACACACAAAGAGAAGGAGGGACACACACACACACACACACACTCAGAGCGAGGGGGCGACACATGCACACACAGCCAGGGAGGGACACGCACACACACGGACAGCATGTGCGACACACACACACACACACACACAGAGTGAGGGAGGGGCACACGCATACACAGAGCGAGGGAGGGACACACACAAGCACACCGACAGCGAAGGAGCGACACTTGCATGAGAAAGCACACAAACACAGACATACACAGCAAGAGAGGGACATGCACACACAGCGAGGGAGGGACATGCACACACTCAGCGAGGGAGAGACACGCACACGCACACACACAGACAAGCTAGGGAGGGACACGCTCATACAGTGGGGGAGCGACATGCGCATGAGGAAGCACACAGACACAGACACATACAGCGAGGGAGGGACACACACAAACACACACAGACAGCTATGGAGAAACACGCGCACACACACTCACACACACACACACACAGACAGCTAGGGAGGGACATGCACATACAGTAGGTGAGTGACATGCGCATGAGGAAGCACACAAACACAGACATATACAGCAAGAGGGAGACACACACACACAGCCAGGGAGGGATATGCATACACAGCAAGGGAGGGACACATACAAACACACACACAGAGCAAGAGAGGGACAAACACAAACACACACACAAAGCAAGAGAGGAACACACGCACACACACTCACAGCGAGGGAGGAACACGCACACACACACTCACAGTGAGGGAGGGACACACACACTCACAGCGAGGGAGGGACACACACTCACAGCGAGGGAGGGACACACACACTCACAGCTAGGGAGGGACATACACACACAACGAGGGATGGACACACACAACGGGGGAGGGACACACACACACGAGGGAGGGACACACACACGAGGGAGGGACACATATACACATGAGGGAGGGAAACACACACACACGAGGGCGGGACACACACACGAGGGAGGGACACATATACACATGAGGGAGGGAAACACACACACACGAGGGAGGGACACACACACACGAGGGAGGGACACATATACACATGAGGGAGGGAATCACACACACACGAGGGAGGGACACACACACACGAGGAAGGGACACACACATACACACTGCATGAGGGACACACACAGCAAGAGCGACAAGCAAACAGTGAGAGAGGGACACGCGCACACACTCACACAGCAAGGGAGGGACACTCAGACACATAGTGAGTGAGTGATACGCATACACATACACATACAGAGCGAGGGGAGGACACCCTCACACACTGCAAGAGGGGCACACACACTCACAGCAAGAGCGACACACACACAGCGAGGTTGAGACATGCAGACACAGCGAGGGTGGGACATGTGCTCAGAAAGCGAGAGGGGAAACACACACACACACACACACACACACACACACAGCGAGGGGACACACACACAAAGTGAGGGAGGGAGACACACAGACATACACACAAACACACACAGTGAGGGAGGGACACGTACACACAGTGAGGGAGGGACACGTACACACACAGTGAGGTGGGGACAAACACACACAGCAAGCGAAGGGGACACACACACATACACACACACAAACACAGAACTATGGAGGGACATGTGCACACACAGAGATGTGTCTCCTCGGACGTGTAATCGTCCAGTTCTCTCTCTAGTCTGCTCCCTCACAGGGTCACCGTCTCTGTGACTCCCAGTTACAACTAGGCCTCGATCCTCAGTGTTGATTTATATTCTCCCAGGTGTGAGTCAGCCTCAAGCTCCTGCTCCAAGTTGCTCCCTCACACGGTCCCTCCCTCTGTGACTCGGTGCTGATTTCGAGGCTCGTGCTCTGCTTTTTACCCACATCCAAGTCCCAGTCGGCCTTGACCCTCGCTGCTGATTTATATTCTCCCGCTTTGTGCTGCACTCGCTCAGGTTCTCTCCCTTTATGACTCCCAGGTAATGGTAGGCCTCAAGCCTCAGCTGAGATTTATAACATCCCATTCCACACTGCTCTCTTACAGGATCGCCGTTGTGCCTGGAAGACAGTGGGAAAGAGGAGGATTAGACAAAGCAGAGGTGTTACAGTGATTGAGGGAGCGTTCGGGGAAGAAACAGGTTATCTGGGGAGCGAGGCAGACCTGCAGTAACTAAAGAACGTTACTGGAAGATACAGCGAGAGTTGCAGACACTGAAGAAAACAAAGAAAATAGAGAGATGGTGGCTTGTTCATGATGGAGCTTTGCAGAGTCTAAAGGGCTTCAAAGTTTGGGAGAAGATTTATCGCACGGGTGCTCTTTGTTGTGGTTCTGTTCGCCGAGCTGGGAATTTGTGTTGCAGACGTTTCGTCCCCTGTCTAGGTGACATCCTCAGGGAGCCCCCTGTGAAGCGCTTCTGTGATGTTTCCTCTGGCATTTATAGTGATTTGTATCTGCCTCTTCCGGTTGTAAGTTCCAGCTCTCCGCTGCAGTGGCCGGTATATTGGGTCCAGGTCAATGTGCTTATTGATTGAATCTGTGGATGAGTGCCATGCCTCCAGGAATTCCCTGGCTGTTCTCTGTTTGGCTTGTTCTATAATAGTAGTGTTATCCCAGTCGAAATCATGTTGTTTGTCATCTGCGTGTGTGGCTACTAAGGTCGCATCGTTTCATGGCTAGTTGGTGTTCATGGATGCCAATTGTTCGCTGTCTTCCTGTTTGTCCTATGTAGTGTTTTGTGCAGTCCTTGCATGGGAGTTTGTACACTACGTTTATTTTGCTCATGCTGGGTATTGGGCCCATCGTCCTGGTGAGTTGTTGTCTGAGAGTGGCTGTTGGTTTGTGTGCTGTTATTATTCCTAGTGATTGCAGTAGTCTGGCTGTCAGTTCTGAAATGTTCTTGATGTATGGTAGTATGTCTAGTCCTTTGGGTCGTGGCATGTCCTCATTCCGTTGTCTTTCCCTGAGGCATCTGTGGATGAAATTGCGTGGAGTTTGACCCCACCCCACAGCTCACCAATAGGATAAACAACACACTGAGAAACCTACAAAAAAAAACGGACAGATAACCAGGTTTGACCGACAGAGAATGAAATCTGAAAGCAACAACACCCTCAGATTCTATGCACTGCCTAAGTGTACAAACCAAACATCCCACTCTGACCAATCATATCACTACCAGGGACACCATCACACAAACTGGCTAAAGAATTACAGCAGAAACTGAAACACCTGATCAGCGGATCCAGACACTCTGTACAGTCAAAAGGGGAATTCTGGGACATCATCAGAAATACATAAATAGACAAGGTAGAAACAATGGTTTCATTCGATGTAACGGCTCTGTTCACCTCTATCAACAAAACCCTAGCCAGAGAAACAATAGCCAACCTGCTGTACATACAGAACAGACAACAAGACAGGGAACCTATCAACAAAGACGGCATACTCAAACTACTGGACCTGTGCCTCACAACACACTTCACATTCAACAACCAAATATATGAACAAATCAACGGCACACCCATGGGCTCACCCATCTCTGGACTCATAGCAGAAGCGGTAATGCAAAGATTAGAACAAACAGTCTTACCGCAAATTCAACCCAAACTCTGGGTCAGATATGGGGATTACACCTTTGTAATCATTAAAAACACAGAAATAGAGAACACATACCAGATCGTCAACACCACACTCACAGGAATCCGATTCACTAGAGAGGAAGAAAAGGACAACCAACTCCCATTCCTAGACGTGATAGTACAGAGAACACCGAACGGAGAATTCACCACAAAGGTTTACAGGAAAGCCACACACACAGATCAAGTCCTGAACTACGAAAGCAACCACCCCAACACACATAAAAGAAGTTACATCAAGACACTGTTAAAAAGTGCCACAACACACTTCAGTATACCAGAACTGCAAAAAGAGGAAGAAGAACATCTGTACAAAGAATTCGCCAAAAATGGCTACCCGCGCAATTTCATCCACAGATGCCTCAGGGAAAGAGAACGGAACGAAGACATGCCACGACTCAAAGGACTAGCCACACTACCATACATCAATAGCATTTCCGAACTGACAGCCAGCCTACTGCGACCACTAGGACTCATAACAGCACACAAACCAACAGCCACTCTCAGATAACAACTCACCAGAACGAAGGACCCAATACTGAACATGAGCAAAAGCAATGTAGTGTACAAAATCCCATGCAAGGACTGCACAAAACACGACATAGGACAAACAGGAAGACAGCTAATGATCCGCATCCACGTACACCAACTAGCCACGAAATGACACGACCAGCGATCCTTAGTAGCCACACATGCAGATGACAAGCAACATGAATTCGACTGGGACAATACTACTATGATAGGACAAGCCTAACAGAGAACAGCGAGGGAATTCCTCGAGGCATGACACTCAATCACAGATTCAATCAATAAGCACATGGACTTGAACCAAATATACCGACCACTGCAACGGACAGCTGGAACTGACAACCGGAAGCGGCAGATTCAAACCACTATAAATGCCGGAGGAAACATCACAGAAGCGCTTCACAGGAGGATCCCAAGCACTGAGGATATCACCTAGACAGGGATGAAACATCTGCAACACAAGTTCCCAGCTCGGCGAACAGAACCACAACAGTAATCATGTAACTATACGGGTGATTCAGAGGCACGGGCTGTGAATCCAAGGCAGTGTTTAACACCCTACCACAGCCGATGACAGAGCTTATATTCGAATGACAAAAATTGGAATAAAACCTAATTTCACTCATGGAAGCCCGAAACCGTTAAGATATATTTTTATTATTTTGCTGATAGTCTTTGGTAACGAAATTTATCA
The DNA here is from genome assembly GCF_047496795.1 of Chiloscyllium punctatum. Taxonomy (NCBI): domain Eukaryota; kingdom Metazoa; phylum Chordata; class Chondrichthyes; order Orectolobiformes; family Hemiscylliidae; genus Chiloscyllium; species Chiloscyllium punctatum. The sequence continues at coordinate 344,903 of NW_027309931.1, forward strand.
TTATTATCCAGTCCGAACTCAGTGTGACTTCAGAGGCACAGAAACATTTTTGGGTCCATTTTGTCTTGAAAAAATGGCCGCGTGGTCAAGGACAATTATTGATGGACAACAAATGCTGCCCTTGCCCATGATGCTGGCATCCCGTGAAACAAGAGCATTAAAGGTGAAATAAACCAAGGAACGGTGGGTGCTAGAGATCGAAAATAAAATTCTCCAGCATCTCAAAGTGTTGGAGAATCTCAGCAGGTATGGCAGCCTCTGTCAGGAGAAATGCAGATAACGGTTTGAGTCCAGTGACCCTGTTTCACAACTGAAAGCAAACAGGGAAATAATATTATTTATCCTGGTATCATGGATGGTTGGGTTGGAGGGAAAGGTGGGGGCTAGGTTTAAATTGAATGGATGGAGAAATGGCCAGAAAAAGAGAGGAAAAGAAATGAAAAGTGAGCAAATGGATTGCTGATGATAAACTGAAAGGAAAACAAAATGGCAAGTTATTCTCACATTTCCTCATTTCCCATATTCCTGAATATCGTATCCATTTAGATATGTCCCTGTTTAAAGTGAGTTAGGTTCCCTCTATCTCTCTTCTCTGGTGGTGCCCTTGTAGTTGGCGAGATATTGAGGAAGGTAATACTAAATTGTCAACTGCTTCTTTGGAGAGGGAAACTCTTACTATGGGACTGCGCAGAGATGCAATGCCTTTCTCAGCCAGGAAGAGAATCTCAGGAGTGGAAATAGTTTTCAACACTGAGCGTGTGCACCTTCCGTGTGGGGAATTGACTTGATTCTGTCATTGGAAAATAAGTGGAGTTCCTGTGGATGCTTATCTCGGGTTTGTATTGTCAGCTGCTGGGTCTGGTGACCCCACTCGAAACACTGCATTTACAGAGTGTCTGGGTCCATGGTAAACAAATGGAGATGAGGCTCCACGGAAGGAAAGCTCTATAAATAGGGAGGTGTAGGACAGTACATTATCTTTCCTGGGATTTCCCGGGACATTTGTCTAAGCTGGACCACGTGTCAGGTACGAAAGCAGTTTGTTTCAAAATTGAGGTGGTTACTGAGCTGTGTCCCCTCCTTCAGTATACTGTGCAGCCTCACACCAGTGACAGGATTGTGCTGATGCTCACCATAAATTAAACTGGATTAATTCTGGAACTTTGCAGGCAGGGGTGAGTAACATATCCATCATCACCGGAGTGCACTCCTCCGATATATTCACTTTCTGACAGAACCCATTTGTCTGCTGACAGCAATATATTGTGCCCATCTCCCTGAGGAAGATGCTGAAAGAAACTTGCAGAAATACAAGGGAACAGAGTGACTGGTGAAAATGAGGAACAGCAGGAAATTAGAATTAATAAAACGTATGTCTTTCAAAATCTCATTGAATTTAAGGTTGGTATATTGCTGCATCTGATGAGCTACATAGCCGAGTATTGATGAGGTGGCAGAAGAGCTTGTGAAATAATTACTGATTATTCTTCAAAGCTGGTTAGATTCTGGAAAGAATCCTCCAGACTTGAAAGCAGCGATTGTAAACCTAAATATTTAAAACAGGACGGAGTGTGCAAACAGCAAACTAAACAGTAGTTAGCTTGATGTAAGCTGTGAGAAAAACATTGGAACCTTTTGTGAGGAATGTGACAACTAGACACTTGGAAAATAATGACATGATTCGGTAGAGTCAATCTAGAGTCAGGAAGGGGAAATGATCTTGATCTTTGATAAACCTGCTGGATATTGTGGAGATTGTCTGTTGTGACATCGACAATTGAGAACCAGTGGGAATGAAGTCTTTGAATTTTCAGCAGACGTTTGACATGGTTGAATACAGATGAGTGGGGAATGTTAGAGTCCATGGGTAGGTAGGGGTGGAATACACCGAATGTATTAAAAGTTGGATAATCGAGAGAATGAAGAGAGTAGTACAATTATCTGGAGTGAAGGATCAGTGTTTGTGCAGTAGCTCTTCACAAGGTATAAAATATTTCAGATATGAACAACAAATATCATCATTCACATTTATGATCATTAAATAGTGAGAGGTTGGGAAGTTCTGTTGTTGAAACAGACCTGGATGTGCTTGGTCATAAGTCACAAACAGAATTTTTACGCAGCAGGAAGTAAATTATATGTGGCTCTTCATGCAAAATGATTAAAGTATCAGAGTAAATGTATCTTTCCAAATGATAGTGTTTTGTTGAGATACTGTGAGGGTTATTGTGTACAGGTTGAATCAGCTTTATAAATAATGATCTTGTAAGCGATTCAGTCCAAAGGGGTTTCACCAGACTAAACCCTGGCATGATGCTACCATGAGGAGAAAGTGAAGAAATTTGTGCTTAAAAAAATATGTTAAGGTGTTTGTGAGTTTATATTTAAAAAATGCTGAAGCACTTTGAGTGTTGACGATACAAAATTGCCTTATTAGATCAATTAAAGGAATACCCAGGCAAATTCACATTTCCTATGTATTGGAGTGCAAATATATCTACTGTAAATATATTGCTGGTGCCTGTTCTAGTCGAGGAGAAATCTGCATGGTAACAGCATGTAGATTGTGGTTTTTGAGGGTTGTGGTGGTGGGCGGTTCAGCCAGTTACAGTATTACAAACGGAAAACGCAACAGAATCATCGAGCCTGCGATAAGAAAACATGCATCATTCTCCCTCACTACTAACTTCATGAGAGCAATGGCTGATGGGAGATGTGATCAATAGCTAGCGGTGCCAATATTCAATCCAGTCCAGTAGTTTTTGTGAACTGTAGGAACCATACTGAAAGCGGTTAAATTGAGCTGTTTGTTCAGTGACTGTGAATGATGCCAGTCTCCATGGATCCTAGTTGTGTCACTGGATGTTTTCTGTCTCCTATTAATAAGGGGCCTCTTGCAATAGTTTATGCCATTGTAGCAGCAGATGCATCAACTCCAACGCTCAAAGGGACACAGCTGCAGAGACACAAAAAGGAGATTTAAACATCTGAGAATAGTCTGGAATGATCCATTAATGGATCAGAATCTGAGAACATTAGACTGGAAAGCTGCAACAATGGACAGGAGTTTATACTTGGGTCTTTTCTTTTTTTCCCGGTCTTGGTCAACATTACCAGTTCGGATATGGGCTGCACTGCTGATTATCCAGGCGGGTTACTATCCTATCCTCGCTATTGTTGGTGTTCCTGGTAAGTTTCTTCATCTCTATCCATTTATTTATCTCTTCAACCATGGCGAACTTCTTTGCTATTTCTATTATCTATATTTGACAAAGACAGAAACTATTGTCTTCAGTTTCAAATGCAAATTCCATTCTGAAATGCAAATTTCAGAACCGCCCTCACAAACATCTGAGAACAAGACTGTTCACAATACCGAAGTATCTTTCTTCCCTGAATTCATTTATGTCTCGGTATTCTGTCCATCACCAAACCAACCCAATATCAGCTCGATTGTATGCCCAGTCACCATCTTGGTTTCAATGCTGACGCTTAATTATCCATTATCTATGCTTCAGTAAAATTCAGACGGTATGGTTCCTCCTCTCTTCTAAGCACTCTTTCAGTTGAAAATATTTCGATCACATCTTTGTTCTTGTCTCGAAAATAACTTAATGACAGGAACACTCTCTCAGTGCAGGAAAGTCGGAAGAAATGTAATTCAGATGCACTGGTTATTACACAGAAAGACACTGCCCCACATCCTACCACAGACGATGTCAGAAAGTAAATACACAAGACAGGAATTTGGAAAAAAGCAAGTTTTACTAATAACAACCATTACATCTCCAGCATTTACGTTTATCTATTTCAGTGATGTCCTTTGGTAAATAGATCTTGCGTTACTCTCTGGTCTGGTTTAAGATTGATGTGAGACCCACAGCAATGTGCTTGGTTCTGTACTACCTGAAAGAATGACCTCGCAGTAAATGACATTTGGTTAGGTCAACAAATGCTACCCCTGTCAGCGATGCAGACATTCCAAATAATAACAAAATTTAAGGTTATATAAAACAAAGAATGATGCAACAGATCAGAAACAATAAAGAACGAGAATGTGCCAGACAAACTGAGCAGATTTGGCAGCCCCCTCGGGTCGAGAGAAAAATAGAATTGGCAATTCGATTCATACATCAGAATTGAAAACAGTTGGGAAATAGTGTGATTGATGTTGGTGACACCGACATCTGTTATGAAGAGGAGAAGGATTGAGTTGAATAGATGGAAAAAGAGAGAGATAGAGAGAAAGAAACAGACAAAGGGATTGTTGATGGTCAGCTGTGATGGAAATAAAAACTGAAATTAAACATTACTTATGTTTTTACTGTTCCCATATTATTGATAATCTTGACCATGTAAGGTATATGTCAAAGTCCCTCCTTAAAGTTATTTATGTCTGTTGTTCTCTCTTCCCTGAGTGTGATCATCGTCTTTTATTCAGTAATGGGATGCTGGGCTAGTATTTAATTCCCTTTCCCAATTGTCCTTGAGAAGGTGTTTGTGAGCTGCCTTCCTGACCCACAGCAGTCTGTGGGTTGTAAATAGTCAGTGCTGAGATCCATGCAGATTCATTTTTTTGAGGCTTTGAAGTTACTGATATAACTGGGTGACTGGCCTGGCTATTTCAAACTGCAACTGAGAGTTAACCATATTGCTGTGGAGTTACATGTAAGCCCGACCAGCTGAAGATGGTAGTTTCCTTTCCTGAAGGGCATGGGGGTGCAAGGTAGGACAATCGACAATGGTTTCATTGTTTCATTTGATTCTTAATTCCTGATATTTTATTGAATTTAATTTCCAACATTTGCGTTGTGGGATTCGGATCCGGTGTCTGGGTCATTACCTGATTCGCTGGATTAATATTCGGAGATAATACAGCTAGGTCATCGCCTCCTCAGTATCTCCAATCAACTCGAATGGCAACAGTGATGTTGTTGTTGGTGTGACTTTGCTTCATAAGGCAAATAAATGATTGGCAAAAAATGCCATCCTTCTCAGTTTGTATTTATGAGAAGGCGAGATGATGGGAAGGGCTCTTGGGGAAAAGGAGCTGGATGTCCTTGAACACGAGGCACTAACAGAATTCATGCAGAGCAGTTGGGTACTGGCAGGTGGGACTACATTGGGTCGGCACGGACAGGTCCGACCGAAGGATCTCTTTCCATGCTGTGCATCTCTATAACTCTATGACTCAGCAAGTAATCAGCACAACAACTGAGTAGTATCGTTCATTACAAAATGATTAAAGAATAAGAGTGAAGACACCGTCCTGCTGTTGTGGAGTGTACTTGAGACAGTATTTTCTTTCATTTATAATCAATGATCTCCTTGCTACAGAGAGACGGTGTAATGGAGTTTCACCAGACTAATCCCTGCGGTGATGGTATCATGTGGAGAGTGTGAAGGAATTTGGCTGCCCTTTCCTTACCTCTCGCCGTTAGCTCAAGATGTTTAATTTGCAACTGAATTCTTGCCATCTCTGATTCTGTTGGTTTCTCCAGCAAGTTTAGTTGACGAGATACGGCTGTAATTATCTCTCCTTTCCTCACAGAAGCAGTCAGTTCCAATTCCAGCTTTTCTGCTAATTCTGCTAATTCTTGCAACTTGTCTTATTCATTTTTCGTAAAATTTCCACAGTCACTGCATGCACACCCAGAAAACGTTTGGCGACTGAAATAGCCATTACTATTCTAAGTTTTCTCAACCCAATCAAACTAATATCCAAAATGAAACATTTGACTTTCGATAAAATGCAGAAGAGGGAAAAAAAGAAAGCAGCATAAGAGAGAGTAAAAAGAAAGAATGTCAAAAGAGAAAGCAATAGGGGAGAGAGAAAGAGAGAACTTCTGAAGAACAAAAACTGACAATTAAAAAGGAAAGTCAGTGTAAAAGGCTGGAGATAACGGCTGAGGGTGGGCTTAGTAAGGAAGAGAGTGAGGATGGGAAAGCCCCTGGTAGCCAGAAGCCTAGTGAGAATTTGTGTGAGTATGTTCAAGCGTTGCCTCAATTTGATGAGAAGAATGTGATACCCTTTTCATCTCATTTGAAAAGTTGGCTTATCAAATGCCGTGGCCAGAGGCTATGTGGGTTTTGTTGATCCAAAGGAAACTTGTAGGTAGGACTGGTGAGGTATTCACATCCCTATCAGAGGAGGTATCTGGGGAGTATAAGGAGGTTAAAAAAACATTTTGTCTGCATAGGCAACCTTTCAGGAATTTAATGAGGGATCCTAGTGAAACATACACTGAGTTTGTAAGGATTAAACAGACTAATTTCGATAGTATGATAAGAGCTTTAAATTCAAGCAAAGCTATGATGCCCTTAAAGAGGTTAACACTTGGAGGGATTCCAAAATTTACTGCCTGAAGTAGTGCAAACTCAATTGGAAGAGCAGAGAGTGTAAGCAGCAAGGTTTGCTACTGAAATGGCTGATGATTATGAATTGGTCCATAAACTTGGTTTGGCTTCCAGAATCAGTTCTGGTCTCTGAGGGACAGAAATTTTAGCAAACAGTTATCCTCACATGCAAAGGGAAAGGTAGATCACAGTGTAGATCATACGGAACATTTACCACAGTAATAAAGAAAACCTTGAGGGGGACAAAGAAGTTAAAAACCTGTCGTGTTTTCATTGTAAAAAAGAGGGCCACACAAAATCACAGTGTTGATGGGCTGGGAGAAAACCAGATGTAGGATAACCAAACACGCCTGAAAGTTTTGTTGGACTCGTAACAAAAAGCGTAAGGGAAGGTAGGCAACTACCTCAGAGTGTACAAGATGATCAGTAGACGTGCCAAATCGGCAAACAAAACTTACATGAAAGGGTAAAGTTTATTCACATAGGCCAGGATTAATTGGTAAGAAGGTTTCAATATTAATTGACACAGGATCTTTTCAGTCTGTAATGCTGAGGGGTGAGGCTTTATGCACTCTTGAGAGACTATTTCCAGAAAATGTGCTGGTAACAGGAATTCATAGTGAGGAAAAAAGTGCTCAGTTATGTAAAGTGAGGCTAGAGTGTCCAGAGAAGTTTGGAACATGTGCGGTAGGTGTACTAGACCCCTAACTTTCAGCTCTAGGAATAAAATTTGTCCTTGCAAATAATACAGCTGCTTCACTGGTAGGTGTGGTGCCTACTCTATTTGAAATTCCAGTGGAGATGCAGGCAACTGAAGACCTGGAGAATATGTTTCCAGGAATTTCCCCTGATTGCATCACCAGAAGATCACAGAAGCACAGGTTTAAGCAGGATAAAGGCACAGATAACGAAGCTGACGTAGAGTTATCCAAAAGTTTCTTTTTGACCAGATAAGTGGAAAACAGACGGAGCGAGTGGGAAAATATGAACGTATTTTTAGCTCTGCTAAGCTGATTGAATTACAGCAGAAAGATGTGGAGTTACAGAAGTTATATCAAAAGATATTTAGCAAGAAAGAGAATGAATGCATTCCTGTGTGTTATTACTTAACAAATGATGTTTTAATGCACATATGGAGATCAGCACACATTGAAGCATTTCAGAAATTCATCAAATTGTTTTGTCTGTTGGGTATAGAAAGGAGGTGCTGCGAGTGGCACGTGAGCTATAATTTGGAGATCATTTCGGGGTGAGGACATTACAGGCTGAAATACAAAGATATTTTCACTGGCCTGGACTTCACAAAGATGTATTGAATATTGCCAAATGTCTCAAACATGTCACACACGCAGTAATAAAACCTTCAACTTTAATACCTATTCCAGCATTTGAGGAACCTTTCACAAGAGTCATGATAGATTGTGTAGGTCCCCTATCGCAAAGACTAAGTGGGAATAAGTAATTCTTAACAATAATGGATGTGTCCACTAGATTTCCACAGGCAGACCCATTATGTAGCATCACAGCTAAAAGAATTGTAGAAAAAAAATACTTATTTTTTACGTAGGTACGGACTACCAAGAGATCCAGATAGATCAAACCTCACATCCGAACTATTCAAGCAGGTGATCGATAACTTGGGAATAAAGCAATTCAAATCTGCTACGTAGTATTCGGAATCACAGTGAACATGAGCGAGATGGCATCAAACAGTGAAGACCATGTTGAGGGTTTATGGTCAGGATAATACAGATGATTGCAATAAGGAAATTACTTTTGAACTATTTGTGATCAGAGACGCACAGAATGAATCGAACAAATTCAGACTATTTGAATTAATTTTTGAGCATGCAGTAAAAGGACTGTTAACATTGGTTAAGGAGAAATTAATAAGGCAGAATTCCGAGACCACTCATTTGGACAATGTGTCAAATTTTAGGGAACGATTAAATAGAGTTGGCTAGACAGGATTTAAAAGTATCGCAGCATACAATGAAACTGGAAGTGGATCAGAAATCACAAATTCGCAATTTTGCAATTGGAAATAAGGTATTGGTGTTACTTCCAGTCACAGCTGAGCCTTTAGAAGCAAGTTTTAGTGTTCCTTATCAAATTGGGAAGAAATTGAATGAGGTGAACTACTTGGTACGGACTCCAGACAGGTAGAAATGTCACAGAATGTGTCATGTGAATATGCTCAACAGGTATTTAGAGAGGGAAAGAAAGCAAGAGTAGAAGTTATTAATGATTACAACACTGAAGGAAGACCCAAGTTCAGAGGATTCTGAATTGGACATTCCTAATATCAAATCGAACAATGAGAAAGTTGTAAAAAATTGGGATAAATTACTGAGTTACCTTCCACGAGAAAAGCATACTAACCTGAAAGAGTTATTACGATATCTTGGAGAGATATGCGGAAATAAACTGGGTAGTATGAACATAATTGTGCATGGTGTCGACGCAGGAGATGGTGTTCTGATTAAATAACATCCTTAACGGCATTATCCTCTAAGGTTGGCACAGGTTAAAAGGAAATAGAGCACACGCTCCTAGATGGCATAATCGAAATGAGTTACTGTGCTTGGAGCTCATGTATAGTCATGGCGACAAAGCCAGATGTTACCCAGTGGACATGTGAGGACTATCACAAACTCAACTTCGTTACAAAGACTGATGCATATCCTATTGCATGTTTGGAGAACTTTGTCGAAAAAGTGGGAGAAGCTACTTACATTTCTAAGTTGGACTTGCTCAGAGGCTACTGGCAAGGACCTCTGTCAGAGAGAGCAAAGGCAATTTCGGCTTTTGTAACACTAAATGGATTGTATCAGTTCAAAGTCGTGACATTTGATATGTAAAACGATCCAGCCACCTTTCAGAGACTGATAATGAGGTCATTGTCGGATTACCCAACTATGTGGTGTACATTGATCACATGGTAGTTTTTAGTCACTCTTGAAAGGAACATTTACAGCATTTATCACACTTGTTTGATTGACTTCAGAAGGCAGGCTTGCTGGTAAACCTAGCTAAAAGTGAATTTGAGAAAGCCAAGTCACGTTCCTGTGTCATGTTATTGGACATGGACCAATGGCCCCATGAGATACAAAAACGAAAGTAGTTGGGGAATGTTCCACATCGTCGACAAAAATAAATATGTAATACTACGGTTCCTGGGATTGACTGGATTTTACTGAAAGTTTGTCCCAAACTTTAAGCAGTGTGGCTGCTCCACTCACCGAATTGTCAAGGGCAAGAACTCTCAGTGGACAGAGTACTGTCAAAAGGCATTATCCAGCCTAAAACCTGTGTGAGACACTGCCCAATATTAGCTACACTAGATTATACGAAGTCCTTCAAGGTGGCTATCGATGCCAGTGATGTGGGTATTGGTTCGGTGTTCCTGCAGGAGGGTGATGAGGGAATAGAAAGACCGATCGGGTGTTTTTCTGGCAAGTCGAACGTACATCAACAGAAATGTTCAACAGTGGAGAAAGAGACTTTAAACTTGGTGCTGGCATTACACCATAACTGTGTTTATATTACCAGCAATGCATCTGAAACAATCGCATACACTGATCACAACACATTGACATTTGTGGAAATAATTAAAGACAAAAATGCCAGACTGTTTACATGGAGCTTGTTGTTGCAGCCATTCAATCTGACAATTGTGTATGTGGCAGGTCGCATAAACGCGAAAGCTGATGAGTTACTGAGACTAGAATGAGATACGGAGGTGTTCGGTGGTGGGCATACAGCAGCCTGGTTTTGTATGGGTTTGTGAATGTTTGAATGTTTACAATTCGTATAGTATATCTGTCAGTTTTAAAACTACTAACTGGGTTTGAAGGGTTAAAAATGCAGCCACCTTTTATCATTGATGTGTTTTTTAAAGGGGGAAAGATGTGTCACAAAGCAAGTCCCTTTTTGTCTAAAAGCTGTTCCTTGGCTCAAGGAGACTCTGTCCTTGTTTTTTTTTCAGAGGAACAATAAAACGGGGCCAAGTTCCAATCAGAGCTGAAAATTGTGTTGCTGGAAAAGCGCAGCAGGTCAGGCAGCATCCAACGAGCAGGAGAATCGACGTTTCCGGCATAATCCCTTCCTCACTTTCTCCAAGCTCCGATCAATCTGGTTTGGTACAGAGATGAAAAGTAATTTCAGCGGTCTTTTATTTATATGGAAACAGATGAGTCTTCAGGCCAAAGTGGTCATGCTTTATAAGTGACCAGTGTAATGGACGGAGAGTGGGGAGCGATTTTAGCTGAACTCACTGAGCTGAGCAGTTTTCAGTTGAGTCTTGAACTGGGAAGTTCAACTGGGAGCTGTGTGGAAACTCTCTCTCTTTTCTGACCTTCAACTTCAACCTGGAAGTTTGTGTTCCATTTATACTGTTTTTTTTATTATTGAGAGTTTGCTTATTGGGACAGTTGTGTGTATTCGGAATAGCACAATTAAGTCTCGCTGAATAGGATGAATTCTGTCGTGATTTCTTATTCTGTTCTTTGTGTTTCATTGTGTAATTTTATGATTAAAGTTTTTGTCTTTTTCAAAATCTAGTAGTCACCTAGCTAAATTACCTCCGGTAATTTTCATTGTACACTTACCGAAACAAATTGCAAAGGTATGCGCTCGGCTGCCTGCTTAAAAGTGTTTGGAGTAGTCTAACCTATTTCATAACATCTCGGAGATGGAAGATACCTCCTTGGGACTTGGCACAAACCAATTACTTTCCCTCCTCATGGTCAGCAAACCATGTTAACAATAGCACGTGTGTACCATTAGCAATGGAGCCAGGAGGAACAACATGGAGCAGTCTGTTTGTGCAGTTTATGGCTCATTGGTTTGTCGTGTTGCAGCAACAATGACATCCTCCTATTTCAGTCTAACAGTTTGGATGGGCTGAATGGCCTCTTCTGTTCAAATGTCAGTGTCTGGAGGAACTGAATGTCTTCCTCCTGGCCCGAGGGCAGAGGTTCAAGGACTTCAGTGGGCAACCCTTAGCTCATGCCTACCAACACGCTGTGCTGACTAGACTCTATCTTCCTGGGTTATAGGAAGAACACAGCAAGCCAGGCAGCACCATGAGCTGGGAAAGTCAACATTTCAGTTATAACCGTTCTTCAGAACTGGGTTAGGGGGTAGGGGGAGCAGCAGATAAAGAGGGAAGGGAGTGGTTGGGGTGGGGAGATCAGGGGGATGGTCAGTTACGGCTATGTGGACACAAGTGCTAGGTGCAACCTGGTTGGGCGATGGGAGGGATAAATCCGGTTGGGAGCTGAAAGGTAGGGTCGTTAGGTGAAATGGAAAATATCCCAGTCACTTCCTATTTCAATTCTCTTTCCCAAACCCTTTCCAACATGGCCATCCTTGGCCTCCTCCATTGTCACAATGAACCAAACCATAATTTGGAGGAATAAGATCTCATCTGTCACCTCTGCAGCCTGCACCCCGGGGGCTCAACATTGAATTCTCCAATTTCAAATTACCTCCCTTCCAATCCCCCCCAATTCCCTTCCCAAGCCCTCCACTCCCTTCCATTCATCTGAGCCACCTTTTGTACAGCTACGAACTGGATTCAGCCCTTCCATCAACATCTCGCTGATACCCTTTATCTGTGTTCACTAATCCCCACCTCGGCACTCTGCCTCCTCCTCCCTCACCTGCCACTTTATCTATAGACCCCCTTACTCCCACCCACAGTCCTGACAAAGGGTTATATCCAAGGCATACACTTCTCAAAGTCTTGATGCTGCCTTGCTTATTCTGTTCTTCCAGCTTCCTGCGTGTGTATTTTGGATTCCAACACCTGCTTTTATTTTAAATTGTCTTCTTCTGTAATAGGCAGGAGTGAGTGAACGCATTGCGCCTATTGTTATCCAATAGATCTGATGGGCTGAATGGCTTTCTTATATTACTGGGAAACAAGCTAGAGTTGCTGAAGGGGTCCCTCTTTCTTTTAACAGTGGAAATGTTTATTCTCCAGCAGTGCTTTTGATTAATGTTACCTATTCATTGACAGCACAAGCTTGAATGTTGTCCAGATTTGATTCTTCAGTACCTTAGGAGGTGACTCATTGTTCTGAACATTGTATAATCTTCAAAGAATATCCCCACCTCTGATTGCATGAAAGTGGGAAAGACATTGATGAAGCAGCTGAAGATGTTTATGCCGAAGAAGCTACCCTGAGGATTGCCCACAGAGATATCCAGGGACTGGGAGGATTGATGTCCACCAGCCCCATTGTGCTCTGAATGATTCATCCAGCGGGGAGTTTACAACTGATTCTCATCAAGTTCAATTTTGTTCAGTCTCCTTGACATCTTGCTCAAATACTACCGTGATGTCAGGGCCAGTCACTTTACACTGTGTTCATATCTTCTCTCCATGTCAATAGGCCAAGGTATATGTGTGGGGAGTGGTTCCTTCTCTCAGGGAATAGTGATGGTTGGGGCCAGACAGTTAGGGGAGGCTACATCACTGAAATGATTGGGGGTTGCGAGTGGATGTCAATGGGTTTTGACCCGTCAGAGAGTGGAGGGCTGCAAAGAATTGGGCATGTGAGAGAAATTGCGGCCGAGTGCAAGTCAGCCATGACTTACTGAATCGAAGTGCAGGTCTGAGGGGCTATGTAGCCTGGTTTTATTCCAGTATACCCCATAGTGCAGTCACTTTGTGGCCTCTTCCATTTCCTGTGTTACTGACCTCAAGTCGCTGAATAGATTGATCCTGTTGATGTGCAACTGGATACTGGTGCTGCATGATCTGGTTACAGTTTAGAGGCCCGAGGGGTTTATTGGCCTCCTCCTGTAATTTTATATTAGGCTCCAGGGGCTAAAAAACCTCATTCTGTTCTGCTGTAACTGAAATCCATATCGACTGAATCTACTGCCAATGGAGAAATTGAGCAAGGCAGATGCTGGAGATCAGTGTCGAAAAGTGTGGTACTGGAAATCACGGCAGGTCAGGCAGCATCAGAGGAACTGGAGAATCGATGGTTTGGATGTTCCTGATTAAGGGCTTATGTCCGAAACATGGATTTTCCTGCCCCTCGAATATGCCTGACCTGCTGTGCTTATCGAACACCACATGTTTTGAAATATACTGCCCCACACAAATCAATCTTCCTGGTCACATCATCCACTTACTTTAAGAGAATTGTCAGGCACAATCTTCCTCGCAAAAAAGCCATACTTACTATTCCTAATCAAATCCTGTCTTTCTAAATCCATGCACATCTTATCCCTCAGAACCTTCTCAAGTAACTTACCTACCACGGATGTTCAACCTACTGATCTGTCGTTCCAAGGCTTTTTTTGTTCAGTTCTTCTTGAATAAGGGCACAACATTTGCTATCCTCCAGTCTTCGGGACATTACCGATGATTACTGATGATAAACATTAAAAGCCAGGGTCCCCGCAAATTCTTCTGGAGCCCCTTGAGGTGTTCTTGGATATATCAGGTAAGGACCGTGAGATGTATCCATTTTCAAACATTCTCGTATGTCCAAAATCTCCTCAACTATGATATAGATTGGCTCTAAGATATCACCACTAACTTCCTCAAGTTCTCAAGTCAACATGTCTTTCTCCATGGCAAACATAGAATAGAAATATTCGTTGACGACTTCACCCATCACATAGAGTTCCACACTTACTTGTCCATATTGGTCTTTGAGGGGTCCTATTTTCTATCCAGTTTTTGATTTTTCTTTTAATATATTTAAAGTAACTTTTTGGATTCATCCTAATTTTCTCAGCCAAGAATCTTTCTTGCCCCCCTTTCACCCTACTGCTTTCCTTTTTCAGAACTCCTGTATCTCTTATATACCTCCAGGAATTCCCTTGATCCCAGCTGCCTGGACCTTAGCCACGTCCCAAGTTCAAACATGAACCTGTGGACCAGTTTTGTCCCTCTCCATAACTATTTGAACATTAATAGAACTGTGGTTACTGGTCACAAAGTGCTCCCCCACTCTTAACTCAGTCACCTGTCCTGCCCTATTTCCTAATAAAATTTCGTGTTTTTCCCCTTCCCGAGTAGAACTCTCTGTACATTGCTTGAGGAAACTTTCCTGAAGCTTTTATCGGATTCTATCTCATCAAATCCCTTAACGCTCTGGCCGTTCCAATCCGTATTAGAAAAACTAAAAGCCCCTATTATGATAACCCTATTGCTCTTGCAAGTTTCCCCTCTCTCCCAGCACATTTATTATCTCATTCCTGTTGACTATTTGGGGGCCTATAGCACATCCACAATCACGTCACAAACACCTTCCTATTTCTTAACTCCACCCACAAAGCCTCACTGGGTGATTCATCAGTTATTTTATCTCTGATTACTGCTGTTGTACTCCCCTTAATCAGAAATGCAACTCCACTCCCCTCCTTCCAACATCTCTGTCTCACCTAAAGCACCTGTACCCTGGCACATTAAGCTGTCATTCCCATCCATCACTTAGCCATGTTTGTGTAATGACTATAATATACCAGTACCACCTACTTATCCACATCCTGAGTTCATCGGCCTTACCTGTAGGCCTTCTTGCATTGAAATAGATGCCATTTAATCCAAAAGGCATTTCTCTGTGTCATTTTCCAACCTAAATTTACTATTTCTGATTACTCTATCTCCTTCCAGCCTCGCACTTGCCTCCCTGCTCTTGAGGATACTACCCCCTGCCAATCTAGTTTAAACCCACCCTCGTAACACTAGCATAACTGGACGCCAAGATATTGGTGTACCTTCCAGTGCATGTCTCGGACGGTAATCTCCCTCTAAGGAGGTTTTTTTTAATGTTTCTCCGAGCTCTCTGTAATCTTGCTCCAGAACCTCGGCCCTATTTTAACGGGTATCATTTGTGCTAACGTGCATAATGATTTCTGGATGCTCACCCAACCCCTTGAGAATGATCTGCAGCCACTTGGAGACATCCTGGACCCGAGCAGCAGGGAGGTAACCCACCATCCTGGATTCCCGTTTGTGGCCACAGAATCTCTGATCTGTCCCTCGAACAATCGACCCTCCTATCTTTAACGTCCTGTTTACCTTTACCGTTTCTCGCTGTGCCCCAGAGCCAGTGGTAATACCACCAACCTGGCTACTGCTGCTTTCCCCTGAACGTACATCGCCCCCAACAATCCAAAATGATCTACATGTTATGGAGAGGAATGGCCACGAACTATTTCTGCACTCTCTGCCTACTCCCTTTGCCATTCCTGGTGATCGCCCAGCTACTCTCTACCTGGAACATGACAGGAAGCAAGGAACGCCTGTTGTGTTTATTTAAATACAACAGGACTGACAGGTAAACTCAGGCCGATGAACGTTGGACTGGAATATTACAGTCATTAAAGAAACATAACTAGGGGTGTGTCCACCACACTAAAGCGCTTACCTATGAAGTCCTCGGTATCTCAGATGACCCTGAGTGCAGCCTAAATTATCTTCAGCCCAACAAGTCCGCACCGATCCTTCAAAGAGCAGCCCACTAAGATCCACTCCCCTACACTACAGGCAAATTAGCACGACCAAATCACCTAACCTGCACATTTTTGAACTGTGGGAGGAAACCGCATCACCCAGAGGAATCCCATGCAGACACGGGCAGAATGCACAAACTCCACACAAGCAGTTGTCCGAGCCAGGATTTGACCCCTGCTCCGTTGTGCTATGAGGCAGCAGTGCTAACCACTGCGCCACCGTGCCGTCCATCTCCAGCTCCCTAACACGGTCTCCCAGGAGCTGAAGCTGGGTGCACAGTCCACACGTGTAGTCATCAGGGACGGTGAAAATCTCCGTGAGCTCCCACATCCCACAAGAGGAGCGTGTGACTGCCCGAACTGCCATCTCGACGGCTATAACAATAAAGTTAAAAGGACTTTATTTCAGTTTCCCTGTACATTTTGCTGAGCTGGAGCTGTCTGAAGCCTCTCGTGTGAAAGCCTTCCTGCTTACTCTGCTACAACGGCATGTCTCTCTACCTCTCCACATAGAGCTTTGGCCAGCGAAGGAAGGAGACACGACAGTGATGCAGTGTTTAGGCCTTCAGCACTCCTTGACACCTGGCCACTCACTACCTGCTCCCCAGTGCAGATCTCTGCTTGGCCTTGAAGGGTGTCTTGCTGAGGTCTTCCTTCTGGTAGTGGTGACTTGTCCATGCAAATCCTCACCCCAACAGGCAATCTGTGTTGTCGCAGTCCTCTCGTGCTTTCTGTCTATTAGTATCGCGTTTATGAATTCCTTAAATCCCTCGAGAAAGGTGATGTTCTTGTGAATAGAGGGCTATTGGAAAAGAACACTATTAGCCATAGGGACAACAATATGTCTATCCTCTAACTGAGTCTGCTTTTCCTTCGATTAGGTTATTTTTTATTTTGTTAATCCCCCATTCCACTTTTATGCAATTTCCTATAACACTTGTATAAAAATCTGTCTGTCTCAGCCTTGAAGGTATTTAATGATCCAGTCTCAACAGCCATCCGAATTTTCTACAATTGTTTCCCTCTCACTGATGTGAGACTTGGTGGTCTTTAATCTGGTGATTTGCCCACTCTATCTTGCATAAACTTCCAATTCTTCCTCAGCTCCTGTGTAAATTTGCTCAAGGGTCAAACGGTCACTCTCCCTGAATCCAGAAACAGCTTCTCCAAACTAAAGACCGATTCGTAGCATGTATTTAACATATTCTCTTGCTGCGTAAACAGGCTCTCCCCTTAGTCCCTAACACTCCAGTTCTTTCCCGCATTATCGTCTTCCCCTTAATATACACCAAAAATATGACTTTGGATTCTTGCTAATCTTACCCACTAAAGTTTTATCACCCCTCCTTCTGCTCTTCCGCTGACTTTTTAAGTTTAGCCCTTCACTTTCTATATTCTTTTAGGACCTTCATTGGTCCGCTCACTTGGTACCTGCTTTTAGCTTCTCTTTCCTTTTTCATCCTGTTCGGGATTTGTGTCGACACCTGAAGTTCTCAGAGCTTGTTTTCCTAAATCTTATCTTCGGTGTAACATGCTGGGCCGACACTGTCATCAATTCAATTTTAATCAAATGATCCCCCAACCCCCGCCCCACCTTGTTTTGCTACAGTTTCACCCAGAAGCAACTGCACTTTGGCCAGATTCTTTCATTTTTTTCATAAAATCTTTCTACCCAATCCAAAAAGCTTTTATGATTCAAACATTTTTGGGGCCTTTTCCTTAGCAAAGTCAAAATGTGTGATATCACGGTCACTGATCCTATAATGCTCTCCCACTTCTTCCTGGAACACCTGACTGGCTTCGTTCCCCACAGTGAGTCCCAGCACTGCACTGCCCTTTGTTGTATCTGCTCTATGTTGATAGAAGAAGCTCTTGGGAATAAATTTCAAAGCACCTGCCCATCTTAAGAAGTTATCACTGCCATGATGAACTTTTGGAATTGAAATGCCTGAATATAATGTTCCTATTATTGATTTTACACATATCAATAACTTGGTTATAGACCTACTCCCGTACTTTCCTTTATCTGGGATTCTACAATATATCCCAAGCAGTGTTTCTGTCATGGTTATAAGACTGAGTTTTAACCACCAAGCCTCATTAGAAGATCCTTTCAAGATATCGTCCCTTCTTAAGCCAGTAACTGACTCCATAATATATAAGACAACACTACCTCAATTTTTACCCTATCGCCTGTCCTGACTATAGTTCTGGTACCACAGAATACTGAGTTGTCAGCCATGACCTCCCTCAAACACATCTCTGTAATGGTAAAAATGACACACTTCCACATATCATCTCGTTTCCTTGTCGTATCTGTCTGTCTGATAATATTCCCAGCATTAAGGTAAAGCACATCCAACCTGGAATATATCACCTGGAACACTCTGTATCTCGGAGTTCTTCAGTCATTCACTGCTCGTTATAAAGCTGTCCAATTCATAAACCAAAACTGTAACTCTGGGACTGAATGAATATTTGTTGAATTGAAATTTCGTTTTTAGTAAAAGTGTTCATCAAATGCAGCTTTCCAGAACTGAACAGTCAACTCTAACTACAACGGGTTTCTGCTGATTAATCGCCTGTTCAGTGTGCAGAGGGGACAGCCCTCAGTAATGGGCAACGTGAGGACTGTATATCCTGGTAATCAGAGTCGAAAAGTGTGATGCTGGCAAAGCACAACTATTCAGTCACCATCTGAGGAACAGCAGTGTCAACGTTTTGGCATCTGCCCTTCATGAGAAAGGCATCCGTGCCTTCCCATGTTTTCCATTCCATAATACACAGGATATTGGGAACCATACTTGCTCACGAAGGCAGCACTGTACAGAGCCCTGAAATGGAAAGCAGTCAATCAGTTTGTTGGACAGGGAGTAAACAAGTTGAGGTCAAATACAGACTGACTGAAGTACAAACATAAGGATATATAAATCCCTCAGCCAGATGGGAAACACCCTAGGTTACTACAAGAAGAGAGAAAAGAGATTTTTGTGCTTTTGGCGACGGTCTTTGCGTCTTCACTCTCTATTTGAGTAGCATCGGTTGATTGGAGGGTGACAAATGTTACTCCCTTGTTCAGGCAAGGGAACAGGGATTGTCCTGAGAATGACAGACCAGTCAGTCTTACATCTGTATTGGCCAAAGTATTGGAGAGGATTCTGAAAAATCATAGTTTGATTAGAAATATTAAGCATGGCTTTGTGAGGTGCAGGTCATACCTCACAACTCTTATTGGATTCTTTGAGGATGGGATTAAACACACTGAAGAAGGTAGAGCAGTGAATGCAGAGTGCATGGATTTTAACAAGGCCTTTGATAAGCTTCCCCATGGTAGTTTCATTCAGAAAGTATGGAGGCGTGGCATACAGGGAGTCCTGTCTGTCTGAATAGAGAATAGGATAGCCCATAGAAGACAGAGGGTGATGGTAAATGGGAAGTATTCAGTGTGGAACTCGGTGAGCAGTGGTGTCTGTAATGATCGGTTCTGGGACCTCTGCTGTTTGTGATTTTGATAAATAACTTGGATGATGAAGTGGAAGGGTAGGTTCGTAAGTTTGATGATGTAACACCGGTGGGTGGAATTATGGATAGTGAGAAGGGCTGTAGTAGTTTGCAACAGGATAATGACAAGATGCAGGACTCTGCTGCTTATTGGCATATGGTGTTCAATATGGAAAAGTGGGATGCGATTCATTTTGGAAGGTTGAAGTTGAATGCAGAATACAGGGTTAGAGCGGGATTCTTACATTGTGGAGGAACGGAGATCATATGGGCCATGGAATAGCTCCCACAATGTTTCTACCCAGGTTTATAAGGTTGTTAAGAAGGTGTTTGATGTGTTCATTAGCCGATGGATTGAGATTAAAAGCTGCGAGGTTATGCTGCTACTCTATCGAGCCCTGGTGAGACCACACTTAGAATATTGTGATCAGTTCTGGTTGCCTCGTTTTAGGAAAGATGTGGAAGCTTTGGTGAGGTTGCTGAGGAAATTTATCAAGATGTTGCCTGGACTGGAAGGCACGTCCTGCAAAGAAAATTTGAGGGAGCTCGGGTGTTTTCCTCATTGTAACGAAGAAGAATTGAACGTGACTTGACAACGATGAGAGGCATAGATAGAGTGGATAGCCAGAGACATTCTCCCAGGGTGGAAATGGCTATCTCGAGGGGGTATGATTTTAAAGAAATTGGAGGAAGGTTTAGGGGAGATGTCAGAAGTAAGTTCTTTACACAGAGAGTGGTGGGTGTGTGCAATGAACAGCCAACAGTTGTAGTAAAATCAACTATATTAGGTATATTTAATTGGATAGGCACATGAATGATAGTATAATGAAAGATATGTAGGTTAGTTTGATCTTAAAGTAGGATAAAAAGTCAACAGAACGTCAAGGGCTAAAGGGCCTGCACAGTGCTGCACTGTTCTATATTTCCAGTTTCACCCAGCTTGTGGATTCCCCTTAAATTGTTGAATGTGTGCGGGAGTGATGTGTGTGAGATCAGGAAGCTTTGGAGGGGTGTAAGGCCAAAACCTCCAGTTATGGTGTGCATTGTTACAGTCACCTGAAGGCCAGTATAATATGTTTGTTTACTTAGACCAAACAGAATCCACCAAGTTCAGTTATTAATGTGATTTGTGTATTGCCATTTGCTGCTGGTTACTTCACATACATTCTACTGTGTGATCCATGTAGTAATCTCTGACCATTCATAGAGATGTACAATTTTATTTTGATACTGGAGAATGTGAAGGTGACATTTATTGGATATGGCTTTAGAGGTTTCGTTGTGAGACACAAGGCACTGCAATAGATTGTCAACCTGTTAACGTCTTCACCCATGTCTGGTCCAGGGTGCAGATATATGGAGTCTGGGAGACAGGTCAGATTTCATCACTGTAGGTAACGTGTATGGTGAGATTCTGGCTCTCCATGTCAACACGTCTGCTCTCTGGGCCAGGCTCTGACTAAGATGAATTTCAAAACCTGGTTGCTGGTCAGCCATTAGTATTTAACCTGGACAATATTTGTACCTACACTGAGACCAGTGATAGTCTGTTGGCGGGTTATCCCTCTGTCCAAGAAGGATTCCAACTTATTTGTTTTGAAGTAATGTTTCACTGATGCCCTGAACCATGTTAGAAGCTCCATGCACAGATTTTGGAACAGGCCACCGAGTCTCTCTGCATCACAGGCAGCTGTGAGGTCCAATAGCAATGTAAATGATTTCAGATAAATTGGAAGCAATTTTCAGTGTAGCATATTGCAAGGTGTTGATTATACTGACCCGAACAATAATCGGATGAGTGCTATATTTCATGAATTGGACAACAATAAGATGAGAACGATAATCATTCAACTGAACTATAATATCTTAAATCAATTCTGTTAATTCTATATTTAAATAGAACTAAAATATAAACTCCTGTCAAAATTTCCTAACACAGAAGTAAAGCACGTACTTTTTATTTTACCGAAGAAAGGACATAACTCTTGTGGTAATTAGAATTAGATATTCAATGTCAAGATTCAAAGCAATGTTTGCCACACCAATATTTTTTAAGTGGTTGCCTTCTGAATGATTGCATATTCAGAGTGGCCTCTGAAATGTCCACCTTCTTCCTCAACCGAGATTTCCCCAGCACTGTTCTCGACAGGGCCCTCAACCAGTTCTTACCCAACTCCTGCACTTCTACTCTCACCCTCTCTCCTCCCTCCTGCAACAGTGTTAGAGTTCCCCTTGTCCTTACCTACCATCCCACCAGCATTCGCATGCAGAAGGTCATCAGTCTGCATTCCCCCACCTCCAGCGAGATGCCACCACCAGACACATATTTGTCTCCTCTCCCTTTTCTGCCTTCTGACCATTTCCTCCGCGACACCCTAGTCCACTCGTTATTCACTGCCAACACAACCCCCACCTCCACCACTAACACAGGTCCACATCAATTTCCCCTACCTGAGGTGTCACATTTTCCCATTTATCTCCTCCCTCCTCACTAACCAAGGGCCAAACATACCTCCCAGCTGAAGCATCATCCTATCAACATTTCCCACATTTGCTGCTCACATTGT
Organism: Chiloscyllium punctatum; assembly: GCF_047496795.1. Classification (NCBI taxonomy): domain Eukaryota; kingdom Metazoa; phylum Chordata; class Chondrichthyes; order Orectolobiformes; family Hemiscylliidae; genus Chiloscyllium; species Chiloscyllium punctatum. The sequence goes on from NW_027309931.1 coordinate 366,814, forward strand.
GGTCTGCTCTAGATTACTTACAGTGTGGAAACAGGCCCTTCGGCCCAACAAGTCCACTCATACCACCCATACCCCTACATTTACCCCTTACCTAACACTACGGGAAATTTAGCATGGCCAATTCACCTGACCTGCACATCTTTGGACTGTGGGAGGAAACTAGAGAACCCGGAGGAAACCCACGCAGACACGGGGAGAATGTGCAAACTCCACACAGTCAGTCGCCTGAGGTGGGAATTGAACCCAGGTCTCTGGCGCTGTGAGGCAGCAGTGCTAACCACTGTGCCACCGTTCTACATTTGGGAAACTAAAGTTAGACTTGGGTGAACACTTCACAGTATATCCAAACTGTACCTGTGCAAAAGACCCTGCGTTTCCAGTTGCCTGCCAGTTTAATACGCCATCCTGTTCCCTGGCCAATATCTCTGAGTCAGACTTTCTGCAGTGTTCCAGCGCATTTCAACGCAAGCTGGAAGAACAACACCTCATTTTCCGCGGGTGGACCCTGCAGCCCTTCAGACTCAAAATAATATTCAATAATTTTAGGGACTGAACTCCTCAATGCCCCCTACCCATACACCAAGCCTAGTACTCACCCCTTATTGTTAGCTACTAACAGTCTCCATTAACAGCTATTCAGCCTCTTCTGTATATTAGTCAACATTTTCAGGGCTACCATCCGTTCTGAGGAAGGGCCACTAACCTAGAAACTTTAATTCTGATTTATCTGCACAGAGGCAGTTAGACTCGAAACGTCAGCTCTTTTCTCTCGTTACAGATGCTGCCAGACCTGCTGAGATTTTCCAGCATTTTCTCTTTTGGTTACAAATTCCTCGAGATTCAACTCAGATAGCAGCTTTGCTTAGATCAGTCAATTTGTCACAGTTCAGAAAGAAAAGAAAAAACGATAGAGGGTAGCTCAGCAGGTCTGGCACCCTCTGAGCAGAGATACGCAGAATTAACCTTTGATTCCAATATGACTTTTTCAAACAGGGTTACATCATATTCGATATATTAACTTTGTTTATCTCTGCAGATACTTCCTCATCTGTGGCGCTTCTTCACCATTTTTTTATTTGTTTTTCATGTTTCTGTATCACTATATTTCATTTTTCTTGGCAGGGCTACATGCTGAATTTGGTTATATGTGGGCAATGTAGTCCTTTCCTGTTCCTGTTATAGTTGGTGTGTCTGTGACACCTGTGTTACGGCCGAAATCTGTTGCTTCTTTAAGATTCAAAGGAAAAAAGAATATTTTTCTGATTATCTTGTAAATCTCAGGAACTCCACTTTGTTTGAAAAGACATTTTAGAGGCAGCAGAAATTTCATGAGATAATAAGAACAAATTATTGATGGTAGAGCACTCTGTGACCTTCATTGAACTCGCTTGTCTACCCCCTCCCAAAGGCTTTGGTAACATAACACAGAATTATTTACAGCAAAAGTGGGGGAAACTCAGCCCATTGTCTCTTCCAGTTTGGAACGACTATATCTCTACTGTTAGTCTCCTGCACTGTCCCCATAGCCCTCCACATTCTGTTATTAGTGTCTGCTTTTAATTTTAAGTATCCTGCCGGATATGAACAATATGATCAAGCTCAAACAAAAAAAAAAGCAGAACTTAGAGGGCATGTTCAGCTGGTCTGGCAGTATCTGTGAAGAGAAATCAAAGTTAATGTTTCTGGTCCAGTGATCCTAATCGAACTGTATTCCCAATGATTAAGTGGTGTGTATATTAAATATAGTTCACTTTATCACATTTAAAATGATCCTGTTCAGTTCATATTGTCATTCAGCATTGCATTTCTCAAAATTTGCTGTTTCCTTGTTGTGCATTAGATTTAATTCTGTCTGGCAGAAAGCGTGATGATGACAGGGGAATATCATTGTACCCCCGCCCACCCCCCCCCCACCCCCCCCCCCCCCACCCCCACAAGCAGTCTCCACAGCCACTATCCCATTCTGTCCTATCTTCCAGTGAATGTCATGATCATTCAAACCTGACTCATTAATTCATAAGTCTTAATGCATAACTTCATTGTAATTATCACTTTTTGGTTTCGACTGAGGCCAAAATGCGTAAAAAAGTACGGTTTTACACAAATAAAACTGCATTTAGAAGTTTGTCAATTTGTATAAACAAATTACTGAAGCATATTCCCTAGTTGCCATTTTAGAGCAGTGAGAGGAACATTTAGAGAAGTCCACACTTCCTGTCTGTGTTCAAGGCAACTGTGCCCAGTGACAGTGTGTTGGCTGGCGTTTGTTCCCGTGGAGGAGAGATCTGCACAGAAACAACATCCTGATTGTGTTTATTTTGGTGGGTGGAGGGATTGGGGGAGAGATGGTAACAGCATAGTAAATGGACAACCGAGCAGAATCATCTAGCCTACGAAAAGATAACATTCATCTTTCTCCCTCACAACTGACTTCACTAGAGCAATTGGTGATGGGAGATTTGACCAATAGCCAGCAATGTCAACATGTAGTCCAGTCCAGTCCAGATATATTGTGAACTGAATGTGCTGGATTAAAAGCTGGGACTGTTTGCTCAGTGACTGTGATTAATATCAGTCTCTATGCAATGTAACTGTGTCACTGGAGGGTTTCCCTCTCAGTGCGCTCTCCCAGTATAGGAGCAGACGCATCAGCTCCAACAGTAACAGAGATCAACAGCTGCGTAGACAGAGAGAGGACAGATCTGAATCTGAGAATAGCGGACTGGAACATTACAACAATGGAGAGGACGTTTTTCTTGAATCTTTTCAAGTGTGACTTCTCTTCAGAACAGAAAAAGATTGGAAAATGGGCTTTTAAATCACTTGACCGCGGTAGAGGAGGGGTGACGGGAAACCAGATGATGTAGAGGAACAATGCCACTGACAAATTGACTTTTATTTCTGGTAAAAGAGAATAAAATGTAAAATGAGTATTAATTAGATTGTGAAGGGGGAAATGGGTTCGTTAATTAACTGCAAGACAAACGATTCACAAACAGGGCAAGTTCATTGGGAGACAATGAGAAAGAAGGTGTGAAGAATGGAGACCAGCCATAATGCGGTCAGGCTGTGCAAGTATGGAATTGAATAAAAATTCCATCAGGATAGAACGTTCCAAGGTCCAAAGTGAGGTGTTATTCGAGCTTGGAGATTGGTGTCATTGGAGCATTACAGCAACCCAGGACTGAAATGTTTGCATGACAGCAAGGTAAGTTTTTGAAATGGAAAGCAATGAGAAGGTCAGGGTTATTCCCACAGACAGAGTGGGAATGTTCCTCAATACAGTTTCTGTTTGGTCTCCCCAATATAAAGGAGACTGCATTGTGAGCAGCAATGACAGGAGACTGGATTGAAAGAGTACAAATGAAATGCTGCTTCTTCTGGAATATGTGTATTGGGTTGTTAAGAAATGACAGATGCATCCGTCATTTTTTCAAATGTCCAAATTTATTTCTTCTTATATTTAGACCACCTAGTTCCACAGCTTGTAGAGAGGAAGTACTATAGGTGTGGGAGGCCAGAGTTAATAAACTTGGATCTGGATAAACACAGCAGACCAGACAGAATCAGAGGAGCAGCAAAGGTAATATTTTGATCTTGGACCTTTCGTCAGGACGGGTGAGGGAGAGGGGAGCCCAGAAATGGAGTGATGGGATATGGAAGGGTGGCGGGTAGGTATGTTGGCGGTAGGTACATGCAGGTATGAGGTTACTGTGATTGGTCAGTGGGAAGGGTGGATCAGATACAGGTGGGTCTGGTCAGGGAAAAGGGACATGGGATAAGGCGGCAGCCGGAGGGGTTTTTAATCGGCTTCAGTCAAAATTGAGGTCATTGGGCTATCATGGTGTACCTCTGATAGTGGTCTGGCTCAGGATGGGCATGTTGTCGGGCGAGTGGGAGTGGGAATTAAAATGAATGGTAACTGGAAAGTCGGGATGGTTGTTTCGTACAGAGCACTAATGTTCCATACAGAGCCTGATCCTGGCCCACCGAGCTCATCTCCAAATCCCAACGTTGTCTCCTCTATGTTGTGGAGACCAAAGGGAGACTCAGGGACATAATCATGGAGCATCTGCTCTCTGCACGCTTTAACAAATCCAGCATTCCAGTTGCCATCCATTTCAATTACTCCCTTCCCCTTGCTCAACCGACAACAGGCCTCCTCCACTGTCAGAGTGAGGTCAAACAGAAACTGGGGAACACAACTTGGTATTTCAGCTGGAGACCTTACAGCTTAATATTGTCTTCACTGGCTTCAAAATCTCTCGACCAACAGCTTTACCCCATGTCCCCTTTCCCTGACCTCACCAAACCTGTGCATCTTCCCATTCGCATATCTGTTGCACCCTTCCCACTGACCAATCACAATAATTCCCTGCCTCCATCCCCCTATCCCTATCCCACCTAGCCTTCCACCAGCCCCACGGCCCTCCCTCTATTTACTTCCCGGCTCCCCTTTCCCACTCCAATCCTGATGAAGTCTTTCAGCCTGAAACGTTGACTTTCCTCTTCCTAGGATGCTGTCTCACTTGGTTTGCTTTTTCAGCTTCATAGGTATTGGCTACATAGTTGCACGTTGAGAACTTATCAGCAACAGATTTTATTGTGCTTTTTATACATTCCTTGTCTGTTTACTGACAAGCTTATCTCAACATTCTCACAACAGGATCTAGGAAACAGTCTTTTTGTCACTAATGCTACTGTCTGCTTCGAACTTTGTTTTAACCGTACTTTCATCACTTCTGTTCGCAATGGCATTGTAATTGTAACTCTTATTATGCTGTAGCTTAACCACACTATTTCCAATATGCTTCACAACTTCCTTGTTCTTATGTTCCACACATCTATTCAAAAACCAAAGATCCAATAAGTCCTTCTATAATTTCCTGTCTTCTGTGTCCCTCTCTCCTTTAACGGGGAGGTTACATTTACCAGTCCTCCCTCAGAGGCACAGAGATACACATACACAGACACGCACACTCTCTCAATCACAGGCATACATACAGACACACACACAGTCACATAGACACAGTCACACAGACACACACTCACTCACACAAACAGGCACGCACACTTTCACACACACAGACACACACACTCACACATACAGACACACACACACTCACACAGACACACACACTCACACATACAGACACACACACACTCACACAGACACACACTCACTCACACAAACAGGCACGCACACTTTCACACACACAGACACACACACTCACACACACAGACACACACACACTCACACAGACAGACACACACACTCATCACAGACACACACGCACTCACACGCAGAGACAAACACACTTTCTCAAACTCAGACACACACACAGACACGCACACCCTCACACACACGCAGACACACACACACACTCACACACACACTGACACACACTCTCTCTCACACACACAGATCAATCATTGTTCGGCCATTCCATTTCAAATTATCCAGTTTCATTTACACTGTCACTTGCTATTCCTTCTTCCGAATATATCTGTTTCTTTCTCTACATTTGATTTTATTCTCTCTGTCAAGAAGACATTGGGGACAGGGGGATGTCACTTTACTCCTCATCAGTCTCCACAGTCACTGTCTTCTATTCCTTTCTGTTTCTTAGCCCATGAAAAATACATACTGTGTCTGACCCTTGAATCCCGATAAACATGTTTTTTTTAGATTCCTACAGTATGGAAACATGCCCTTCAGCTCAACAAGTCCACATCGACCGTCCAAACTGTAACCCACCTAGATCCATTCCTCTACCCTCGATTCACCCCTGAGACTGGGCAATTTAGCATGGCCAATTCATATCTTTGGACTGTGGGAGGAAACCGTAGCACCCAGAGGAAACCCACGCAGACACGGCGACAATGTGCAAACGCCACACAGACAGTTGCCCAAGGCTGTTCAGTAAACAAAACATTTACTTTTGGGTTAAGGCTACAACAAACCTAAAAAAGAAACGTCATACAATTGTGCAATAACATGTTTGCACCTTTGCAAGTAAATTATTGAATTACATTGTGTAAACGATAATTAACTGATAAAAAGGTATAAGAGTATAATCCAGCAACGGCCGTAGCACTTCAAGAGAATAACATGCAATTACATTTAAACTTGAGGATTATGGACTAACATTTATTATGTCCGAAAAAAAGATGGTGATTTTGTGAGAAATTGCATTTTCCCCATATTATGTAATTCCCAGTAGTTCACGTACCAGTGTGGAGACCCCTTGTTGGTTGAGAGGGTGCGCCAGGCTCTGAATGAATTCTCACTGTATCAATGTGCAGTTGGTGTGTGTCTCTGCACTGTTCATAAATCTATCAGCAGCCTTAATGCCTTACTCCTGAAATAGTTCGCTATTCCCACCACCTTCTGTCCTCTATAGGAGAACAATAATGTCTTCGCGGATATAGAAGGCATTTCCTTGAGACTTCGCACAAACTTTTCACTTCTCACTTTTCCCTCTCACGTTCAGCAAACCAAGTTAAAGTGACACATATGTACCACGAGCAAAGGAACCAGGAGGAACAACATAGAGCAGTCTATCTGTGTAGACTCTGCTTCAATCTTTGTTATGTTCAGGCATCAAAGACATCTTCCTATTTCTGTCCACATGGTTCGATGGGCTGAATGGCCACCTCCTGGTCATCTGGAAGCAGCTCAAGGACCTGACTTGGCGACTCCGGTTCCTGTTTAACATCTCGATGTGCTGACTACACTCCTTCACTCCTTGTGTAATAGGCAGGAGGGTCTGAATGGGCTATCCCTATTCTTGTCCAACAGTTTCAATGGATCGAATGGCGTCCTTGTATTCTGTTGAAACCACGTTTAGCGCAGAAGTATATGCTCAGAAATGGCGATTCTCCTGCTCGTTGGATGCTGCCTGAACTGTTGTGCTTTTACAACGCTATACACTCGAGTCTTCAGTCACTGAATGGTCTCCTCGGTTTCTGTGCACCAGGTTATCGGAGTAAATGAACTCCAAACGCTCCTGTCTTGCAGTTTTGAGGAACTGAATGGAACATAGGGACGTAGGGCTGAGGAGTAGGAGTGTGTCATTAGACACGTTAAGCCTTCTCAACTAGGCAGTAAGATCGTGGCTGATCTGGATGTGTTCTCAGCCCCACTTCCATATCTGTAGTTCATTGTCCTTTACTGTCCAATATCTGACTGCCATTGCTTTGACTAAATGCAAACACACAGGCACCACAATCTTCTGGGGAAGAGCATTCCCACACAAACAAACTTTTGTGAAATTCTCCTCTTCCATGTTCAGACTGGGGCTGAACGGACCACTGTTTCATTTTCTAGTCCCGTTCCTCCATTGATCATGATAAATTTTAAATGTAGCTCGGTTGGTGATATGACCAATGATATAGGTCTCAGACTAAGTCAGGTTCTTTGCTGGGGACAAGACATTTCGATATCTTACATTTGCAAAAATAATTCACCATAGCAAAGTTACTCAAAGCTAAGATGAAAAAATACATGGCAAACTGTTTGGGCAAATCTGTACATTAATATTTATCTATCAATGCATACTGAGATGCAGTCTGTGCATACACACAGACACACACTAAGACACGCACAGTGTCACACACACAAGTGCACACAGACACATGCATACTCATGCCTAAAGACAAGCAGGAAAATAAACCTTTGCAAAGTATCAGCTTGAAAGAGCTTTGTCCACGCAATAGTTAAACTCAAGACAAAAGTAAAATAATGAAATGATATTCTGCCTCTGAGGTTGTTCTGCTCACACAAGCAGGATTTATTCCTGGAACAGTCGGATTTGGCTGAATTACCTTTGATTTTAGGCAGTGGGGAGATGCCAATGATTCCTCAACAGTAATCCGACATGAATGATAAAGATGACTGAACGGTTTTCACCTCTCATACATTGCTGCGAGAAGGAACAAGGAAAGATAGGGAGCAATAAGCAGTGGCTTCTCCAGCATGTTGCATTTTCTCCATCTCGGAGCAGAAATATACAATAATGTTATCTCAACAGCAAACTGGACCACGTGAGGCCTCCTTGAACATTCTCAGAACTGTATGACTTCGACCCTGTTCTCTGCTCCATGTAGGAGTTTTAATGAAGATACATTCGTATGTGTCCTCATATTTTTGTCCAATAAAATCATGTCTTCATAGTACTTGTTTTCTTATACTATGGAAAGAGTATATAACATAGACATGTTGTTTTCTTAAATTTGAATCCTCAGTTCTAGACTCCCATACCAGGGAAAATGTCCATAGGCTATGCATCAGATACACTCTACTCAATATCTTATGAACGCCTCTGGTTCTCAACCCTGAAGTGTTCAATCGACCTTCCTAATTACTTGCTGCATATGCATAATAACCCCGTGTGATGTATATACCAGGGTGAACAAATGCCTTTGTACAACTGAGTTTTGTGCTCTCTCTTCTTTTAATTAGTTTACTGTTGTTTTCCCCTTCTGCCACAGCACAAACGTCGGTAGCCCATGTTATCCTGTTTCTGCTGAAGGTTTGCACACTAACCTTCCCTGTCTGTATCACACTACAGACTCTCTACCTCCACTTGACATCTTATCGAATGATTATCTTAGTGGTTGAGCCAATTGAGTTCCATCCAATCAGTTCCCACACGCAAATCATTGACAGATTCTACATAGCTTTTGATGTTGCACTAATCTCTGAGGCACTTCACCAAGTTAAAGATTTCCAACCCGAAAATAAACATTTCTCCCGACTATCTATTTTCTGATAGTTACCCAGGGCTCCCCTGTTTTTGTGTACCAACCTAGAAAGTAGGTGTGAACTCCTGTTGTGCTGCGTAATGTACTGAAATGGCTGAAAAACTTCATCCTAATCCTGTGTAAATCATTAGAGGAGCAGAAAGGTCTCCTCATGTCTCATTGAATCGATCCTGAATGGATGAATGCGATCTTCCTCACCTTCAGTAACAGCATCGCGGGGTTCAGTGAGTGAACAACACATGAAGCAAGATCAGCAAGTGGCCATTCAGCCCCTCGAGTCTGCTGCACAATTCAGAATGTTCATTGTTGATGTGATTATAACTAAACATCCCTTTCCTATCTGTTCATAATAAACATTGATTCTCTTGTTCATCAAAGATCTATATAACTCTGCCTTGAGTGTTTTCCGTAACCCAGTCTTCACTGCTCCTTGGGAATGAGAAGACCACAGAACACACAATCCTAAAGAGAAAGGAACATCCCTTTCCCAGTCTGAAATAGGAATGCCCTTATTCTCAAAATGGTTTCCTCTCAAACCAAGGACACAACAGTTAGGAATAGATATAGACCATTCAGCCCCTGAAACCTCCCCAAATTTTCATTAACCTTCGACAATCAAACACTGACCAGATTAACCTCCACTGATGTTAAAGGAATTCCAGGTATAATATTTTCGCAAGAGTTCAAGAAATTAGAACAGCGAACATTGATCAGTACAGCACAGTAAGAGCCCTTCAGCCCTCAATGGTGTGCTGACCTTTTATCCTACTCTAAGATTAAACTAAACTTCAGAGCCTTCATCCTATTGTCATTTTTGTGCCTATCCAAGAGTTACTTGAATATCCCTAATGTAACTGATTCTACTACCACTGCTGGCAGTGCATTCCACGCACCTATCACTACCTGTGTAAATAACCTGCCTCTGACATCTCCCCAAAACCTTCCTCCAATCACATTAAAATTATGTTTCCCTCGTGTTAGCCATTTCCACCCTATGAAAAAGACTCTAGTTATCCATCCTATCTGTGCCACTCATCATCTTGCACACCTCTATCAATTCACCGTTCATCCTTCTTTGCTCTAATGAGAAAAGCTAAAGCTCCCTCAAACCTTCTTCATAAGACATGCCTTACTGAACAGGCAATATTCTGCTAACTCCCGTCTGCACCCTCTCTAAAGCTTCCACAACCTTCCTTTAATGGGGCGAACAGAACTCAACACAATATTCCAATTGTGGTCTAACCAGGCCTTTATGGAGCTGCAGCAAAACCTCGCAGCTCGAAACTCAATCCCCCAGTTTATGAAAACCAACACATCATACACATTCTCAACAGCCCTATCACCTTGAGGGCTTTGGCAACTTTGAGGGATCTACGGACGTGGACCCCAAGATCCCTTTGGTCCTCTACACTGCCAAGAATCCTACGTGTAATCTGCATTCAAATTCAACCTTTGATAGCGAAACTCTCCTGAAAATGGGAACATGGAGCAGAATCAGGCCACTTAGCCGATTGGATCTGCTGTGCCATTTGATCACAGCTGAACTGTTTCTCACCGACATTCTCCTGCCTTCGCCAAATGATCATTAGTTCCCGAATTAATGAGAAGTTTATTCATCTCTATCTTAAAGAAACTATGTGCAGGAGTGTGCATGTGTTTGTTTGTGTGTCCATATCTGTATGTATATGTGTTGTGTGTTTAAAGTGTCTGTGTATGTTTGTGTGTATCTCTGTGAGACGAGGTCTTGCCGTTTTTTGGGATAAATCCATTTAAATTGCGATCAACTCCTCACCACCCTCCACAGCCCTACGTCTGTCCCTGTTAAGTTTTAAGTTATATAATGCCACCCTCTGTTCGCCTCCCCATGCCTTTGCACTAGTGTCAGTTTTTTTGTTTCTTTCAGAGGACATCAAATACTGTCAATCTCTCACATTGCATCGCTGTTTGGTTTTTCTAATAACGTCATTGGAAGTACAGAACAGTTTCATCTGATACCTAGCGATATCGTTACTGAGATATTACCACCAACACTGTGTCAATCTCAGAACATTTCAATCTTTTCTCATTTATCATTTGTAGGAGTGCATCATAAATCATTTCAAGATAATGAACGTGCAATATATTCATTGCATCAACTTACAACTGGTTCCGTCAACCTTGCTTGGAAGCATGTGCGGTGGAAATACTTTTTCATTTGGGCACTCTGGGTCATGAATAATCTTCAAAGACAAATAGCTTCCACATTGCAGAGCGAGCATCGGCATTAGTTCACATGAACATTCTCCACTCGAAGGGTCCTCAGTACAATTACAATCCTCCATATACCAAACTGTGTATGTGTGCGTGTGCAGATGGTTCTATCAGTTTGGATGGCGCTCTGAGCTACCTCCCTCCCACTCCCTCCCAGACTGAATCCCCTGATGGTTGTCACCCTGCGGTGCTGTCAACTCAGAGGAGTGTGAAGGCCAGCAGAGGGGGACATTGCATCACTTTAAACACCAGAGAGGCTGACAGATCCGCTGTGCACAAGGACACACAGATACACACTGAGACGAATATAGTCATGCAGACAAAATACAGAGATGAAAACAGACACACAAATACACAAAGAGACAAATTTTGGCACACAAAGATGAATACAGATGCACAGGCGCACACAGAGACAAACACAGACGTGCAGGGACACACAGAAACAAATACAGGCACACAGATACACACAGAGACAAATACAGACATGCAGATACACAACAGAGATGAATACAGGCACGCAGATACAGGGATGAATACAGGCACGCAGATACACACAGAGACAAATACGGACACGCAGATACACACAAAGACGAATAGACTCGCACAGATGCCCACAAGAATGAATACAGACACAAGGATGCACACAGAGATGAACACAGACACACAGATAAACACAGAGACAAACACAGGCGCGCAGATACACAGTGATGAATACAAACACACAGACACACACATGAATACAGGCATGCAGATAGACATAGAGACGAACACACATGAAGATACAGATATGAATACAGGCATGCAGAAAGAGATAAAGACGAATACACACACGCAGATACATACATGAATGCAGACACGCAGATGCCCACAGAGACGGATGCAGACACGCACAGACACAGAGACACACAGATACACAGAGAGACGGATAGAGACACACAGATACACGCAAGATTAATACAGACACGCAGATACACACAGAGACAAACACAAACACGCAGATACAGAGAGACACGCAGATGCACAGAAAAGGATGCAGACACGCACAGACACACAAAGACATGCAGATACACAGAGAGACGGATAGAGACACACAGATACACGCAAGATGAATACAGACATGCAGCTACACACAGAGACAAACACAAATACGCAGATACACACAGAGACACGCCGATACTCACAGAGACGAATAGTCACACAGATGCCCACAGAGACAAATACAGACACACGGATACACACAGAGATGAAAACAGACACATAGATACACACAGAGACAAACACAGATGCGCAGATACTCATACAGACTCGCAGCTACACACAGAGACGAATTTAATGATACACACAGATGAATACAGGAACGCAGATACACATAGAGATGAATACAGACACGCATATTCAGAGATGAATGCAGACATGCAGATGCACACAGAGACGAATACAGACACAGATACACAGAAAGACAAATATAGACACGCAGATACACAGAACGACAAATATAGACACATATAGAGACGAATAAAGTCACGCAGATACCAACAGAGACGAATACAGATACACTTATACACACCGAGTTGAACACAGATTTAAACTGACACACACAGAGACAAAAACAGACGCGCTGATACATACAGAGATACGCAGATACACACAGAGACGAATAGAGACACACAGATATACACAGAGATGAATGCAGACACGCAGATACACACAGAGGTAAATCCAGACAGTCAGATACACACAGTGACGAATACAGACATGCAGATGCACACAGACGTAAATACAGGCACGCAGATACGCACAGAGAGAAATACAGACATGCAGATAAACACAGCGATAAATGCAGAAACACAGATACACACAGAGACAAAATCAGATATGCAGAGACACAGAGATATAAATATAGATGCATAGCCACACACGGAGACTGATAGCACATATACTAATACAGGCACACAAAAACAAATACCGATACACAGATGCACACACACACACACACACACACACACACACACACACACACACACACACACATAAACACAGATACCCAGTCATCAATGCAGACGCACTCCACCCACTGCCTTATGCACATTGGAATCTGCCAGTGTTTATTTTTCACGTGGTGACTTTCTCAATATTTCACTCACTTTGAGGTGGCTTGTGTCAATCTTTCTGCTGTTCCATAGGTAATTCTCTGCGCCATGTCTATAGCTTCCACCTCATTCCCTTAATGAGGTGACTAGAACACGGTATTACAAGTGTGGTGTTATGACACGGCGATGAACCCTTCTGCTAATTAAACTAAACACTGAGAAAAGCTCACCTCGCTCAGAATCTGTTAAAGTCGAGTGTAGAGAGCTCGCAAATTCCACTACTTAATAGAAAATAATATCAATGTATTCCTTAATTCTAAAAGTTAACATTGACAACAACAGTTTTCCCAACTCTAATCTTCCCTTTCTCTGAACTGTTTGTTATCTTCCTCCACCTTTGACAATATACTCTTCCAAATAAAGAAAAACTGTATGAAAATTACATAAACCAAACAGTGGTTGTTGTCTCCAATGCCCTCCTTCTTTCCACTAAATATCTCCCTGGGTCATGTTCTGTCTTTTAATGCAAGGGTCTTTCGTGAAAAAAAGGTATCTTGCACAGAGAATGTTGTTCATGGCAGACTCGCACAATGATAGTTTACTCTCTGTCTAACTTTCAAAATGCGTGCCTCTTTATTCCCTCGCTATCAGCTCATCTCATTGGTTTGATGCTGGCAAAACAATAAATTTAAAATTGATTGGGTTTAGTATAGTGGGTCAGAATTTCAACTTGATTGTTTAAATTCGAACAGTTGTCAAAAGAGCAACCAAAGCTCAACATATCTGTTTCCTGATGAAGGGCTTTTGCCCGAAACGTCGATTTCGCTGCTCGTTGGATGCTGCCTGAACTGCTGTGCTCTTCCAGCACCACTAATCCAGTATTTACTTTCAAGCATCTGCAGTCATTATTTTTAACCTCATATCAGTTTCACAGCCAAATGTTTCAGATGATTAGGGGTTTAGATAGGGTTGACCATGAGAACCTTTTTCCACGTATGGAGTCAGCTATTACGACGGGGCATAGCTTTATATTAAGGGGTGGTAGGTATAGGACTGATGTTAGGGGTAGATTCTTTACTCAGCGAGACGTGAGTTCCTGAAATACCCTGCCACTAGCAGTGGTGGACTCTCCCTCTTTATGGGCATTTAAACAGGCATTGGATAGGCATATGGAGGATAGTGGGCTAGTATAGGTTAGGTGGGCATGGATCAGTGCAAAATCGAGGGCCAAAGGGCCTGTTCCTGCGCTGTATTTTTCTATGTTCTATGTTCTAGTTTAAATTGTCCAGTACACGCTGAAAATATTAGCTAGTGATATGACAAGTACTTGCAAGCTCTCAATGCAGAACAGCATTCAACTTTATCACAGTGAGTTAAACAGTGGGATTATAGAGCTGCAGTATAACCTCACAGCTCTGAAACTGATCTCCCCGGCTGTGAAAGCCTACACATCATACGTCTTCTACACAAAAGCAACAACTAGATGGCAACTTTGAGCATCCATAGATATGGACCCCAAGATCCCGCTGTTCCAGTTTTATCTCGATCTGTCACTCATCAACTCAGTTCTGTCAATGTCTGTTGCAACCTACAAGTGCCCTCCATACTAACCACCAACTCCACCAAAGTTCGTGCCATCAGCAAACCTATGAATCCATCTTCGTCATCCAACTCTTATTTTAAAAAATCACAAAGAGCAGAGGTCCCAGAACAGATCACCAAGCTGGTCACCAATCTCCTGGCTGCATCTGCTCTATCTACCAGCACCTTCTGTCTTCTGTGGGCCAGACAATTCTGCATCCAGACAGCCAGATCTCCTTGTAAGCCATGCCTCCTTACTTTGCGAATGAGCCTACCGTGGGTTACTTTGTCAAACGCCTTGTTAAAATCCATATATACCACATCCACTGCTCTAATTCATCAACGTGTTTTGTCACATCCTTAAGGAATTCAATAAGATCTATGAGGCATGACCTGCTACTCACAAAGCCATGCTGACTGTCTCTAATCATTTATAATTTTCCAAGCATTCATAAATTCTGCCTCTCAAATCCTCTCCAATAATTTTCCCGTGACTGGCGTAAGACTGATTGGCCTCTTATTCCCAAGATTATGCCTATTCCCTTCCTTGAACCAGGGAATAACTTTTGCCAGCCTCCTGTCATCTGGCAAGACTCCAGTGGACTGTAAAGATGCAAAGAACATCGCAAAATGCTTCTCTCGCTTCCTATAGTATCCCAGGGCATATCCTGTTTGGCCAAGGAAATCTATCTATCCGTGTGTTTCTCAAACCTTTCAGCACATCCTCCTGTTCGAGCATATCCGCCTGTTTCATGCTGTCCCCAGAAACGGCAATGCCCCTTTCGTTAATGAAAACTGAAGCAAAACATTCATTAAGAACCTCCACTATCTCCTCCGATTCCTGGCGCAAGTTCCCTCCACTATCCCTGATCAGCCCTACACACACTCTGGTCATCCTCTTGTTCCTCACATAAGTGTAGACTGTCTTAGGTTTTATCTCAATCCTACTCGCCAAGGCATTTTCATGCCCATTTTTATCTCTCCTGATTTCATTCTTCAGTTCCTTCCTGGTTACATTGCAACCTTCTAACCCTGTCTAACCCTTGCCTCCTCAACCTTAAGCAAGCTTCATCGTTCCTCTTGACTAGATGCTCTAAAGCTCCTGGCACAATGAAGATATGGAGCTGTAAATGGATGGGAGTTGCACATCCTGTCACTTCCAGCATGGACTGCAATTTTCCCGACATGGGCAGTGATCAAACTCAGTATTACTGAGCGATGCACAGGGATGATGGACACAGCTCTACATGCTGGAAGGGTAACTGCTCCAGGTTTACAGAGTTATTCACTGCACAACTCCCCGGGGGCTGATGTGGTCTGGACAGTCTGTACAGATTGCTTGGTTGTATTGAGCGGTACACTAGCCTGGTCTGCACAGTGCTTCACGTTGAATAGATATCTAATCTGGATTATGATGTCTGACTCTGTGAGGTCGATTTGGTATCTGGCAAAGCCGATCATTTGAGCTGATCTGTCAGCATATGTATTTTATGTTTTTATTCTTGTCATTGGACCCGCCAGTGTCTGACTCCTCCAGCTAATCCCATTTGTCTGAGAAGAACCATATTTATTCAACTTGTTGATCAAGTAATCATCCAAATATAACACGAATATCCGTCCTTCTGTACCTTAACCTGGCCGTTGGTGCACATATCCCTGAATCCCCCGGGACGTAATTATGAATTACAGAAACAATGTGCAAAGTGCACGGCCCATGCTTTTCTTTACATCACGGTTGTGGGTCCCATTTGGATCCTTAATGTATCAAGAGCTGGCACTGTGAAGCTCAGAAATAATGAAATTGTGTGTCTCTGGCTGTTCACTTCCTGGTGTGTCCCATGTGGTGCTCCATGGTGGACAGGGGGTCCCAGCAGCTTTGCGACACGTCTTTGAACCTTGTCGTGTGCCTGTTCACTGAACATCTGTGTTTGCCCTTCTTGGCTGATCATGCGGTCAGTTACATGAGGAAGCCCCTCTCGTATTATTGTTAAGCACCAAGCATCAAACTTGTAACTGAGGGGCTTCTGACCGACTCCGGTTATTGGAAAGTGAGTGGAAGAGCAGGGAACGGTTTTCGGGAGGCTGTGCTATGAGCTGCCTCAGACATTCAGGGAGACCTGTGCATTTGGTGACCCAACTCTGAATGGACCATGGGGACGAAACTAACAGCATCTGGGTCTGTAACATGAACAACAAATGGAGCAGAAGCTGCAGAGAGGGGAAGCTCTGAAACCACTCAATGCGTGTGTCTGGAGAAAGGGATCTGCTGGATCCACCTCGGGTTTTCCAGGAACAGCTTCCCAAGCTCCACTTAACCCAGGAGTAGAGTTTGAGGGGACACTGATTGAACAAGCAGTTGGTCACAGAGCCATGTCACCTCCTTCAACACGACCTGCAGCTTCACACCAGGAGGAGGGCGGTGCTATCAGTGTCTTTTACGGTCACGGTTTTGTTCAGCTTCTTTTTTCCTGAACTTTCCAGGCAGGAGTGGGTGACGGCTTCATCATCCCTCCGATCTCAACCTCAGTGTCATCATTCAGTGACAGAGGATATATTTGGTGGATGAGAGCAATAGGCCTACTGGGAACATCAGGCAGCAGGCGAGCAGGGTGATGGAGCAACACTTGCCATGTCTCACTGGCTCAGAGTGAACCCTCCAGTACACACGGTGTCACCAAGTCCTGTAATCCCTCTGTATTTCAGTAACATACTGCCTGCCGTTCTTCCTGGAAGAAAATGACAGGTTATATATGACGTTAAATCCCACCTGCCAAATTTTTATCCATTGATTAACCATTTACAAACTCTATAACTTCCATTGATAATTTAATTTCCTGCTTATATTATTTCCATTGGCAAACTTATTTACAGTACATTTGTTCCACTTCTCTAGATCATTGATATAGATGGTAAATAGTTGAAGACCCTGCACTGGTCACTGTGTGACCCTACTGGTTACATTCTTTAAAAATTATTATAACTGAATTATCCGGAGTGCCTGCTTTCTGTTTAATAACCAGCCCTTCCCCAGTCCTGTGTTCCCCCATTCGAAGGGCTTAATAAGGACGAGGAACATCAGTCAGCAATATAAGCCCCTCCAGTCTGCTCCACCATTGAATACAATTACGGCTGATGTCAGCCTGCTCCACCATTGAATACAATCACGGTTGATGTCATCTCGGTCTCAGTCCCACTTTCCGGCCCACTCTCCATATCCCTTCAGTTACTCAATATCCCAGCATCCACTGTACTCTGGAACATTGAATTACACAGATTTACAATCATCTGAGAGAAGTTCTCTCATCACTGTTTTAATTCCACTCCTCTTATCCTAAAACTATGATCTCTTGTTTAGATTTCCCCACATGAGGAAATACCCAATGCATATCGACATTATCAATCACCTTTGGCATTGTCCAGACCTCAGTGACATCTCCTCCCATTTTTCTAAACTCCAGAGAGTATAGACCTGAACGTTCAATCTCTCTTCAGAGGACAAACTCCTTTTCTCTGGAATCAGTCTAGTAAACCTCTTCTGATCTGCCTCCATGGTAATTACATCCTTCCTGCAATCAGGATACCAAAACTGTAAACAGTACTCAATTGCGGTCTCACAAATGCTTGGCATTATTGCAGCAACAAGTCCCTCGCTTTATAATCTATTCTTTCAGAAATAAATGCCAAATTTGCAGTTGCCTTTCTCTGCTATACCTGCATATGTATCTTTTGCGATATGGATGAGGATACCAGATCCCTCTGTACCTTAACACTTCGTATTTTCCCTCTGTTTGAATAGTAAGTAGCTCTTCTGATACACCGACCAAAACGGCCATATACTTTTCCTCGTTTCATTTCGTCTGACAAATAATGGCCCAACCTATCCGTAACCATTCATTATACTTTCTCACTTGAGTCACTGTTTTCTGAAAAACTGATTATAGTATGTCCATCGCCTCAAATAAGTGATAGTATTGATTGCTATTAGTTGGGGTCTGGGGACTGAGCCCTATGGTATTTTTTGGAAACAGAAAATGAACCAGTTATTCCATCTCACTGCAATTCTTTGCTTCACAATCCTATATCCAAGCGAATAAATTACTTCTAACCATATGCGATCTTATTCTGCAGATTAACCATTAGTGCACACCTTATTCAATGTGTTCTGCAAGTCCTGATTTTACATCTCTCAGGATCCCCAGTATGCAGCTTGCTTGTCACATTCTTAAAAACTCAAATAAGTAATGAAAATACGATTCATCATTTGTAAAATTATGTTGATTCTGATTGATTGTGTCTTGACTCTGCAAATGGCCTTTCATTTATTCCTGAATAATCGATTTTAACAATTTTGTTACATTCCAGCAGTTTTCTCATTACTTTATATATCATCGTGAAGGTGATAAGCTTGCATTCTCACCTCTCTATGTTCGCTTCGTTCCCTCCAATCCTGTATAATTGTCACATGGTGTGACATGACCTACTCTGGTTGCTGTGTAAGAGGCATGAGTGGCTGAAAGGACTCATTCTCTTCCCTGTGCACAAAATAAATGGGCAGATATCAAAACAAAAACAAAACAAAACATAGATTAAACCGAGTTGAACCAAGGCAAATTAAATTAAATTACATGAAGTTACAACACCCAGCATAATCTTGCCAAAGCTCCCAATCACTGGTAGCATGAGTTGCCATACCCGTATTTGTTCAGAATTATTCCTCTCAGAGGCCCCTGGGCCCCCAGACACAGCCCTCACTTTTACACAAATGCACTGACCAATATAGCCAATAAAACCATGTCTATATGGTTGAAATAGGGCCGCCATATCCTATAACAATGTTCCTTTTTCTGGTGCCCATACTCGTAAGGAAGTCCAGGACATGGGCTCCATAACACTATGATCAGAATCCTGGGAGATTTCCTGGAACCCAGTTCATCAGAATGTTCTTCCTCGCACAAAATGAAAGAATACGAAACCATTTCTTCCAATGCAATTCCAAAGAGGGAAGGTTCAGCGAACCCAAGAGGAGGGGCACCAGAGTTGCCTTGACCTCGGTTCCCAAAACCCCTTCCAAACTCTTGCTATAGTGCACCAATACCTACGAAACTTGTGGCATGATCACAGGTAATAAGTAAGAGCACTAACGTGTATTGTACATTTGGGGACATTTTTGAAACACCTGTCTTAAATTTGACAAGCTGCTCTGGTGTCAATTGAACCCTGCGGAGTACCTTAAACTGCATAGCCTACGTCCTATTGCAAATTGAAATCTTGCTTACGGTCTCCCAAACATCTTCCCACTCCTCTGGTGAGATCTCCACCCACACTTCCTGAGCCCAGATTCCATAGAGCCGCTCTATATCCTTTGAGATACTGTCTCATAATAAATGATAGAGGGTGCTGACCGAGAGAGCACCTGTGGACCAGAGCACTCTTCTCTCAATTTCCAACCTATGGGGATTAACCATTAATGTAGTCTTTTTTCCTGTATAAAATTCTTTATCTGAAAGTAATGAAACAGGCCCCTCCAAAATAACTCATATTTCTGGCTCAGCTACTTGAAAGCCATCCTGACCACTACGTCAAATAATTCTCCCAAACAGGAATCTCCTCTGGTCTCCCAAAGCCGAAAGCCATAATCCATCAGCCCTAGCTGGGATCCTACTAATCCTACAATGGGAGTAAAAGGGGAAGTTTATTTCTGTAAATTGCCCTCAATTTGTCGCATCATTTCACAGGCTTTAACTATGTTAAGGGCAATTGGATTTCTGCGATGGTCCATAACAGTCCTCATCTTGTCCATGAACAGCAGACTAATGAGGGGGCATTTTGCTTGCGATGCTTCAAGCTCAATCAGCCACATCCGATTGCAGGGAACTTAGTTTGCATTTGTTAAAGTCCAGAAAATTCACACCCTTCATATCCTGCAGAAGCTGCAATTTGGTGAGCTTCATAAGTGGCCACCTGTGGTGCAAGGTAAACAAGCTTAACCAACTTTAAAGCCTCCATAGAACCGACCTGGAGAGCATCAAAAGGACCATTCGCATGGGATAGAAGAAACGAGGAAGTACATTCATTTTAACTATTCTACCCAACCAGGATATTGGAATATCTTCCCAGAGCCGAAGGTCCTGTCTTATCTTCTCGAGCACCTGCACGAAGTTTGCTTTATATAATTGACAGAAGGCTGGTGTGATAAAAACACCTAAATATAGGAAACCTCCTTGTGACCATCGGAAAGGGAATCGGATTGCACCCCCACGATCAGGTACTCGAATAACACCCCAACAGGCATGGCCTCCGATTTCATATAATTGATGTTATACCCCGAGAAAGATCCAAAGAAATCAATCACTTCTATTAAACGGGGCAAAGATATCATCGGGTTAGTTAGAGAGAGAAGAATGTCGTCTGTGTAAAGGATCTGTTATGCCTTCCTGACCCTACAACCCATTCAGTTATATTGGGACCCCTCTGGGTGGCCTCTGCCAGCGGCTCAATCACCAATGCAAAGAATAACGGCTGCCTCTGCCGATGCTAAAATTATACCATTTTCCCTAACACCATTAGGGAGAACTGCTGCTGCTTTAGCGTCACTATATAATTCTGCCATCCACCAGGCAAAGACACCTCCAAGGCCAAACAGTTCCAAGACATAAAAGACATATGGCCACTACCCCCAATCAAATGCTTTCTCTGCATCCAGCGAGACTACCAAGCTTGGAATCGAGCTTGTTTCCACACCGGAACCATATTTAGCACTATCTGAATATTAATCGGGGACATGCGACTCCTAATAAAACCTGTCTGGTCCTCTTTCACAATGAAGGAAAATATCTTCTCTAGCCTCAACGCTAGAACTTTCGACAAAATTTCGAAGTTCACATTTTTAATAACAGTATAGGTCTATACGAATAGGCAATCCTCTAGTGCTTTCCCTCTCTTGAGACTAAGAGAAATATTTGCTTCTCTCTGAGTTCTCGGGGTATAACATCAATTTTATGAAATCGCAGGCCATGCCTGTTGGGGTGTTATTCGAGTACCTGATCATGGGGGGGGGGGGTGCAATCCGATTCCCTTTCAGATGGTCACAAGGAGGTTTCCTCTATTTAGGTATTTTTATCACACCGGCCTTCTGTCAATTATATAAAGCAAACTTCTTGTAGTCCTGTCTACAAAAATAATTGAATATATCCAACATTGGCCCTGCCATCATTCTATGAACTCCTTATAAATCTCACTCCGCAAGCCTTCTGTGCTGGTCGATTTTCCACTCTGGAGCTGCCTTACCGCATGCTGTTGGATTGTCAGAGGGGCATTCAAAAGAGACTCCTTCTCTGAAGTTACACTTGGGAGGTCCAGGGTCTTAAAAAGGACTCTGTCTTCACCAATCTGTCTGCACAATCCTCTGACTGGAGCAATCCAGAATAGAACTTGCTGAATGCTGCATTAACCCTTTTCGGATCGCAGGTGATAGTACCAGCACCCTCTCTAATGGATGCAGTAGATTTGGGCACTCTTCTTTCGGGCCAAGTGCGCCTTCTCGGTTTAGCACCAGACTCGAATAACCGCTGTTTCGCAAAGGAAATCTCCCTCTTTGCTTTCTGGGTGAGCACATTTTTTCTGAGCAACCCGGAGGGCTGTAATCTCCTGCAACTTAGTTACAGAAAGTCTGTCAAAGTATGCTGTCTCAGCTGCCTTTAGCTAAGACTTAAGCATACGCGACTGCTTTCCCTTCTGCCGCATCCGAGTCACCGAACAAGAAATAATCAAATCCCTTGCATAGGCCTTGGCAGTATTCCAGAACACTGACAGATTACTGGCCGTACCCAAGTTAACGTCCCAATATAAACTTAAATTCCCGCAAAAAGTGCTCAATGAATTTGCTATCTTTCAGGAGGCAAGGATCCATGCGCCAGTGCTGTGAGCCTGTCCCATCTCCATCAGCCTGAACATCCACGTACACTGCTGCATGATCAGAATTTTGCAAAACAGCATCGAATTTTTAAAGGCCAATGGCGCAAAAAATATGTGAATCCTGGTATAGCACTTACGTGGGTTAGAAAAAAGGTGAAAACCCGACCTTCAGGGTGAAGACATCTCAAACGTTCACCAACGCAGCTCCGTGTTCAGGTCCACCAGCTGCCTTGATGGCTGGGAAATACCTGTGAGAACCCTTGACATCCTCGCCACTTTGGGATCCATAAGTCGGTTAAAGTCTCCCCTTTAATGGTACGATGTTCCCCAAGGATCATCAACCTGGAGGGCACAACCATTAGAAATTTGAGGGGGGCAATATTATACAATGTTCCATATTCTTCTCCATGTATTAAAGTTTTAAGGATCAGAAACCACTCACGATCGTCCTTAATTTGGTCAAACAACTGAAGCAGAAGGTTTGTATGACTGAATGAAGCTACTCCTCTACTTTTTGAATTAAAGGAT
The DNA here is from genome assembly GCF_047496795.1 of Chiloscyllium punctatum. Classification (NCBI taxonomy): domain Eukaryota; kingdom Metazoa; phylum Chordata; class Chondrichthyes; order Orectolobiformes; family Hemiscylliidae; genus Chiloscyllium; species Chiloscyllium punctatum. The sequence goes on from NW_027309931.1 coordinate 389,943, forward strand.
GAAATAAACACCAAGCCAAACCTTCCCTGCTGTAACTTTAAGTGCTCCTTTTCAGTTAGATGTGTTTCTTGTAGCAAGGCTCCACCAACACCTTCCTTTCTGAGGCTTGAAAGTATGTTTTTCTTTTAATCGGTGAGTGACTCTCCTTAACGTTCCAGGTGCACCATTTAAACGAGCGGTTAGCCATAGTCATCTGAAGCAGCCCATGACCCACTGGGAGAAGAACCCCATTTATAGCGCGCCAAGTGAAAGCAGTAAACAGTTCATACAAACTTGAAAATATTACTACAATAACATCCAAATCAAAACTTCTAACAACTATTTCTACAATAAACCAACATATAACACAAATAAGTGGAGACTTTCCCCCTTCCTGCAGTGGGTGTTCATATTACCCACCAATCTCCCATGGCTCATCCTAGCTGAAGCTGCTCCCCAAACCCAGGCAAAACAAAGTTTTAAAAAGTTGCACGCATCTTACAACAAGAAAATTCAAAGTGGGAATTCAATCCGTCCCATCCATACTTTGACCTGAGGCAGTCCTGGTAAAACAAAATGTAACCGACCCCACCATTCCCAAACTCCCTTTCCCATTCTGAGCTAAGTGAGAGAAGCGAAAAGCAAATGATAGAAAAACAAAGGATAATGGGAATGGAGGAAGAAAGGAGAAGAGAGAAAAGGGAAAAACTGGGACATCCACATACTAAAAAAAACGAGGTAAACCAGGCAAACCCCAGAGAAATCAAAGAGAACAGAATTGTCCATATTATTTGAACCAGCCAGTCTATTTTAAGGTGTACAGGAAGTCCTTTGCGTTTACCGGTGAGTCAAAATTAAACACAGACCCTCCCCATGGCTGAAACATAAGATTGCCGAATATCCTAACAAATTATTCACATCACTCAGCCTCCATTTTACCTTATCAAAGGCCTGCTTCTTGCGGACCACAGCTGTAGAAAGGTCTTCGAAAAACATAATTCGTGATCCTTTGTAGATCAGAGCCTATGGATCTTTCCCCAGAGCTCGAGAAGCTGACAGCACTTTTTTTTCTCTCTATGTGCTGGAATTGCACTTGGACCGGGTTGGGGCGCTGGTCTGATCCAGGCTTGAACACTGCGACCCGCTGGGCCCACTCGACGCACACCCAGTCTGCCCTGACTTCCAGCTTCAGATATTGTATGAGCCATTGCTCCAAGAAGCTGACGAGCTAGCCTTCTTCTTCTCGTTCCTGCAGCCTGACCAGGCTGATGTTCTTCTGATCGTCCCGATTTTCGAAGACGTCGGCCTATTCTATTAAGGCCGTAACCTACCACTCCAGGGCATGGACCCGACCCGCCGAGGATTTTGCCATGGTTTCTGAAGCCCGTGGTCCGCTGTTCCATCTCAACACTGCACGGCCCGAGACTCTTCGTCTCCTGGTCCTGCTTCTGCAGTTTCCAGCCTGGTTTAGGTCTCCTCCATCGCTGAATCAATCTTCTCTCGCAGGCTCTGAACTCCAAGACCAGGCTCTACTCCACAGATAAGTCTCCTGGAGCGTTTGCAGAGGCTGACGTCACAGCCGCGGATGTATCCATTGCTGCTGTGCCCTGCTGGTTGTGATTCTCGTGGTCCTTTTCCCTTAGTCACTTTCCTTACTCACATAATATGGCAGAGAGCAATACTGAGAATCAAAAACAACCAATTTTATCACAATAGGGAAGAAAGAGAGGGTGAATGATTCACTTTATCTGGCTTCAGGTGCAGAGCTTTTTGAAATGGTTTGAAGATGTTTTTTGTAGGAGCAGACAGTGGAGAACTACTGGATTTTAGAAAGATAGATATTCAAGTGGATGTTCAAGAGCTCAGAAAGTGAATAGTAAATAAAATTGAACTAACGTGGTTCGGGGTGACTTTTGGAAATGGAAAGGTAAAAGTGAAGTAGGCCTTCAGTTAACGGAAATTGGAATATCGAAGTAAAGGCGTTCTGCACAGACTGCATGCAGTGTGGATGGGATTATACCTGTGTTCTGGACTGTTTCAAAGAATGAGAGGTGATCTCAGGGAAACTTAGAAAATTCACCCACAGCAGACTGACTCATACAGGGGAATGAACAAGTGCAGCAGGCAAAGTTAGGGGGTACCCAAGATGTTCTGCAAAAACATCAAGCAGAACAGAATAACCAGGGAAAAATTAGGACCCATTTCGAAACCAAGGGGGTTATCATTATATGAAACTGGAGAACATTGATAGACTGTAACACGAGAGCTTCACACCTGTTTGATTTGGGAGAAGGAAGATGCAGATACAGAATTCAAGAAGATGGACTGGGAAGCTCTCGAACAGTTTGATATAAAATGCAAGTTGGGATTGATGATTTTGGATGATGTAAAGTCCAAATGTGTTTATCGCAGGATGCTGTTGGAGACAAGAGAGGAAATGTCCTGACCTAAATGTTTAAGTCGAAACTGACCACACAAGGGAGGCGCTAGAGGACTGGAGAACAGCTATGTGGTCCCAAGTTACTGGAAATAAGGTAGAAATAGACCGGTATCTGGTGGTGTACCACAGCGAGCAGTGCAGTGTATCTAATTATTTGTGGTATACATAAATTATGTAAGTGTGAATGTGGAGGGGGTGGTCGGGGGTTGGGGCTGACAGTAATAAGTAATTTTTTGTTGACACAAAGATTGGCCAGGTGGTTGGCAGTGAGGAGGAAGGCCTTATGTTACAGGAATATACAGGTGGAATAGTCAGATGGTCAGATCAATGGCAGATGGAATGGAACCCTCATAAATACGAGGTGATGCACTTTGTAAGAAGTAACCAGACAGGGGAGAATTCAATGAATAGCTGAGCACTAGGGAGGTCAGAGGGTGTTTCTTCACATATCCGTGAATGTGACTGGACAGTATAATAACCAGTTAAGAAATCACACGGGACTGTAGGCATAGTGTTCATTCATCGAGGCGACATAATTTGAGTTAAACATGTCATTGGTTAGGCTATGAATAGAATATTGTGTGCAGTTCTGGAAGCCATATTACAGGAAGTGTTCTGGTTTATCAGTAACATCAGAAGCTATTGGGGTCACCACAGAGTTGGAAGCTTCAGTGGAAGTCTCCTGGCTGCAACTCTCTAAATTTTCACTTGATTTGTTTTCCCTCCTCGATTGTAGAACTGCATCTGAGAATCTGTGTCTGATCTTTCCTTTTTGCCAAGTACATATTTTTTGCGATATTACTGCATCAGAACACTTAATTATTAATAGAGGCTAGGCCAATGCCTTCAAATATTCTTGAGGAGCTCTGCTGTCGTCCATAACACGTGACTCCTTCTCTTTCCGTGTAATTGGTTGGAGGCACAAAATGGGCTATCTCTACACTTCTCTAATAATTTAATTAAGCTGAATGACTTCCTTATATTCCTGTGAAGCCAGCGTGAGGCGCTGAATAATCTCCTCCTTTTAACTGTGGAATTGTGCACTGTCCAGCAGCACTGTTACATGAATGTTACCGATACTTCCAACAGCACAAGCCTTACTGTTGTCCTGGTCTTGTTGCACATGGACAGAGACTATTTCAGGAGATGAAGGGGGACATTTTTCCTGAATATTGTGTGATCGTCAGTGAACACCACCACTTCTAATCTTATGATGGGGTCAAGATATTTATGAAGCAGCTGAAGATGTTTGTGCTGAGGAAGCTACCTTGAGGATCGTTTGCAGACATGTTCAGGACTGCGTGGACATTTGTCCTCAAACCACAATCATTGTGCTTTATGCTTTAAATCACTCTAACCAGGGAAGTTTACAACTCATTCCTATTAAGCACAATCCTGCTCTGGCTTCTTGAGACCATCCTTAGTTAAATGCTGCCTTGATGTCAGGGCCGGTCACTCTTCCCTGAGCCCTTGTGTTCATGTCTTTTGCTCATATCAATAGGTCACAGTGTGGGGGCAAGGAGTGCTATTTGACCAGAGTTGAGGGCTATGAAGAATTAGACATGAAAGAGGATATTAGACCTTATTGTGGGTGAAGACATGCTTGCGGGGAGGGGTGGGGGAATGGTGGTGGGGGTTGGTGGTGTCGTGGCGTGTGGATGAATGACATATCCCTTTTTGTGGCCTTCTCGCATTCTATTATTGGAAAGTAGAGGCTGTTCATTTCCTGGAAGGTCTGTTATTGAATATTGCCAGATTGTCTGGACCATCTCTGGGTGAGGAATGGCGGCTGTACTCACAGTGAAACTGGGTCTACAACTTGACCAACAAACGAAGCTCAAATTGCAGAAAGGGGAACCTCGGTTATGAGTGATGAGGAGCCTCTTTCATACCACAGCAGGGGTTTTCCAATTACACTTTCTAAACAATCCCAAACAGGGTTTGACAGTTTTGAGGGGCTGAATGGTCTCCTCTATTTCTGTGAAAGGGGTAGCTAGCCTCTAATTGCTCCGGTCTTGCAGGCTTGATGGGCTGAATGGAACACAGAAACATAGGACTGAGGAGCAGGAGTGGGTCATTAGGCACTTTGAGCCTTCTCTACCAGGGACTAAGATTGTGGCTGATCAGGTTGTGGTCTCAGCTTCACTTTCCTGTCTATGTGCCGTTATCCAAGAATCACTTCTCTGTCCAATATTTAACTAACTCAGCGTTGAATAAATATAAACAAAGAGACATCACAAACTTGTGGGGAAGAGAATTGCCTGTTTAGAATTTCTGCTCATCCCTCTTATCGAGTCATATAGCATGCAAATGTGTAAGTGCTGACCAGACATCCCATTATGATCGAATCTGATTTAAGATCATTTAACTCATATTCCTCTAAACCTCCTTATTCAGATACCCAGCAAGATGCCAGACTCCACCACTTCCTCTGGCAATTAATTCCACATGGACACCTCCCCCTGTATGAAAGCATTGCGTCTAATTTCTCTCTAAAATATTTCCCCTCGTACCTTAAAATAGGCCTCCAGTCTGAAATTCAATCCTCTACCAACCTCTGTCTCCTCCCTTCAATCTAATTTGTATTCACTTGGCGTCGGTGCACTGGTTCCCATGTGTCCTATCCTTTCTGACTTGCCGAATATGCAGAATATTGTCTATCAACTTGTTCTAGTCTGTATGGAAAACATCTACAATACTGCCTTCATCAATCTGCTTTGTCACCTCTTTAACAAACTCAGTCAAATTAGTGCGACACGATTTCTCATGCAAAAAGCCATGGTGACTGTCCCCAATCAATCCTTGCCTTTGTCAATGCATGCAATTGGCTATCCCTCAGAATCCCCTCCAACAATTCACCCACCACTGATGTCAGGCTTACTGGTTGTTGGGTAACTGAGTTCCTTGGGTTGTTAGGTAACTGCTTTCTTTTCTACTGTTACTCCCCCATTGGTCACAGCAAATTATCGGTGTAACCAGGTTGATGATATGGCCAATGTTATTGGTCTCACATTGGGTCAGGGTTATCCTCAGAAGAGGTCAGGTTGATTTCGTTCATTTGTTAAAATAACAAATTCATGACGAAAATAAGGTTCCTCAAACTATGATGGAAAGGTGAATGTCAAATAGAATATAAATTACAAAAATGTACATTGATATTCCCATTTCTAAAATTACTGAGGAGCACAAACACACAGACACACACACAGATGCATACACAGACAAGCACACTCAGACGCACTCAAACACACACACAGACATGTACACTCAGGCACACTCAAACACACAACAACACAGACACAAAAACACGGACACACACAGACACATGCACATACAAGTATACGTACAAGCATAGACAAATGCATGTGCCGTTACTGTAAATAATTAGAGCAGAAAAAAGGCCATTTGGCCTATTCAGTCTACTGAGCTATTGACCATGGCGGACATGCTTTTCAAGCCAATTCTCCTGCCTTCTCACAACAAGCCTTGATCCCAGCTTCAAGCATAACTTATCTAGTTATATCCACACGATGCTAATGTGTCTGTGTATACGTGTGGGTCTGTGTGCATGTGTTGTTTCTGTGTGTGTCCCAGTGTCCTGCCCAGTGCTCCATGTTGGAGGGTACGGTTTTAGCAGTTTTGAAGCATATTTTTATAACTTGCTCTGTGCCTATCAATTGAATGTCTGTGTTAATCACTCTCTGCTGCTCAGGTGGTCAGTAACATGAGGAATCCCCACAACTGTTAGTGATTCAGACCAGGCTTCTCATTTGCACTTGACTAACATTTAACTTGACTCTAGTTTTTGTACGTTCGTGGAAATGCTGGGGATGGTTTCCTGGATGTTGCGCTTTAAGCTACTGTGGAAATTCAGGAAGACCAGAGGCCTTGGTGACCCAACTCTGGATGAAACATGGTGACTGTAGTTACAGCATCTAGATCTGAAACATGACCAACAAATAGAGGAAAGGCTGCGGAGAGGGGAATCTCTGTAAAATGGAAAGAAGGAATGAAAATCAGATCAGCCATGTTTTTGAAGAATGTTGGAGCAGGATTGAACGGCTAGCTCATGCAACTTATTCAGATATTTCTGTTAGTAACAAGCCAATTTCCCTTTTTTTTCCTAGTATCCCAGACTGGAGGGTAGTGTGTCAAATCCCCCAGTTCCTTGGGAACAGAAATCTGGTTCCTCACAAGCCTCCAGATTTCTCTGTATCCCAGTCTCGAATGGCTGAGTGACTGCCTCCTGTCCCTGTGTCCCAGTCTAGAGCAGTTGAGTGACTATCTCCTGTCCCTGTGTCTCCGTCTTCAACAGTTGGAACACTGTCTCCTGTCCCTGTGTCCCAGTCTAGAGCAGTTGAGTGACTACCTCCTGTTTCTCCCTGTTCCTGAGTAGCAGTTTCAATGCTCTGAATGATGTCACAAGGTTAAGAAAGGACTTAATAACAGGGAAGTTCTAATTGGAGCAGCATTACACAAAGGTATCGAGAAAATTCTCCACCATACATTTTATGCAGGTCGTCTGTTATTTTATTCCTGTCTCCTTTTATGAACAGGGTGAAACATACACAACAGTTCATTGTTCCGACAATACACCCACATACAGCGAAATCAGATTTAAAAGATTGAAAAATTTATGGTCTATCCCTCAGCAACCCTTATCCATTCCATCCAAACCGAGTAAATGTGCCCTTCCATTTTGTTATGTAAAATGATGTAAGGAACTGGTCAACTGAACCTGTTTATTTGGTGAATGTGACTAATGTCAGTCTCCGTGGATTCTAATTATGCCAGTGGAGGGTTTCCATCTTTTAATGACAAAATGGCTCCCATCAATATGTATGGGCGGGAGCATCACTGATAGCACTAACAGGTATCGGCTGGTCCAGAGAGAGGGAAAGATCAGAAACTGGGAATGTTAGACTGGAAAGTTCCCAACAGTGGATCAGAATCTGCGAACGTTATGCTGGACAGTTCTAACAGTGCATCAGAATCTGAATACAATAGACTGGAATGTTCCGACAACGGACAGGAGGTTATCCTATTATGTTGGGATTCTTTCTACTTATTATCCGCGTTACCATCGCAGAACAGATATGCACTTTACATTATTCAATATTTTTATTTTCCTATCCTGGCTATTGTTGGTGTCCCTGGTAAGTATCACTGTCAATATATTATTTGCATTAACCATGTGCGACAGTATTGCTGTTCTTTTCATTTACTGTACTCTGTAAGTATTCACGCTCCAAACCACAACAAACAACAGTGAACTTATTCATTCTTTCTCTCCTTCTGTAGGTCTGGCACTGGGCCTTGTTGGTTGACCTACTCACTTTCAGGCATGAACCAGGATTCATTGCATCACTGCACTTGCTATTTAAATATTGAAAGCTTGGAGGTCACTGTCTTCTGTTCTGGATGCAAACTCCATTTCTTTCCTCTGACTCCATCTCATCCCTGGCCAATAACTGAGGCTGAAACAGACGAGTCACAACTACGGTGATCCCTTTGGCCACAAGCTGATTGCTGACACCATACCCTGGTCATTTCTTATTTTAACTATTGACAACTGCAGATTATACTTCACTGGTTCATCCCATCTGCTGTTTGAACCTTCAGCTATGAACACAGTCTTAATAAAGCGAATGATTCCACGGCTTGTATCTAAAGGCAGACCAAAATCCCATCATTCCTGTACGGATTGCTTTATATTGTTGTTGGCTCTGGCAATGCCTTTACTTTAATATTCACAAGCACATCGTCACCTCTGACTATGACACGGTCCTCAGTCTCCCTCTTTTAATTACACAAAGCCCTGTCAGTTGTTCACATTTAAGCTGATATCCTCTGTGTCTATTCTCTCTCAAATAATAAATTACATATCTACTGCCATCAAAACACACACACACACACACACACACACACACACACACACACACACACACACACACACACACACACAATTTCGGCAGTGGAGACACAGAGCCATACATTTGTGGGATCCTATTTTCTGTCACTCACTGCATGGGTTACAATTCTTCCCGTGCAATACATTTCTGTAGTGCAAGTTTAGTAGCAATATACAGGCAATGTTTTGCAATGGTGCCCATGCTGGACAGGTAGTCCAGTTTATAGATTAGTCCACGAGCATGGTCTGGATGGCTCTCCATTCTGGCTGGTACCTTGTCCCACTTTATGGTGTCTGGGATGGTTCTATGAGGCAGAATCACAATATGATGTAACTAACCATTTCAACTGTTCTGGCAATAATTATAAATAATGCTCTCATTCTTGTGATTGGACCCACCATTGCCTCACTTCTCCAGTTACTCCCACTCCCCTGTCTCCTTATCCATATTTTCTCCACATGTTATCAGTTAATTAATTGTTTGTTTTTTTTCTGTACCTTTCCCTGGTGTTGTTTTTTGGATCCCGAGGGTATTGAGTGCTGGCATTATGAAGCGCAGAAACAATGCAATGGTATGTGGCGGGCTGTTGCTCCAAGTTGGAAAGGGGGTCCCAGCAGCTTTGAGACACGTCTTTGAAACTTGGTCAGTGCCTGACCACTGAAGGCCTGTGTTTGTCCCTCTCAGATGATTGTGCCGTCCATAACATGAGGAAACCCCGAGAGTATTATTGTCAAGGAACAGGACTCTAACTTGGAGATGAGGTGCTTCTGACTGACTCCTGTTAAAGAAAGGTTAGTGTAGGTGATGGGGATGGTTTGCTGGAGGTTGTGCTGTGAGCTGCCTCAGATATTCAGGGAGACCTGAGGATTTGGTGACCCAACTCTGGATGAGTCATGGTGACTGTTGTTACAACATCTGGGTCTGCAGAATGAAGAGCAAATGGGGCAGAGAGGGGAAGCTCTGAAACCACAGAGTGTGTGGGGGGGGGGGGGGGGAAGGGATCTGCCAAATCTTCCTGTGTTTTAACGAGGAGACACACATCCTTTCCCTGTCCCCTTTAAATACATCCATGCAAATTCATCTCTCACATGCACACACACACACACACTCCCCTCTCTCACATGCACACACACCCTCTCTCTCCCTCACAAAGACACACATACTCCCCCTCACTTTCTCACAAACACATTCTCTCTCTCTCCCTCCCACAGGCACTCCACCTTGTTTTCAAACGCACACACACACGTGAGTGCAAACACACAGATACACACACACATCTAATCTGTAAGTTTCATTTGCCAGTTTATATTTCCAGATGCATAATATTTCTCACAAAAAAATATGCCATTCGTAGCCAGTCAGTCAATGCGATATTTTATGAACTCCTACTTTGGAAATAAAGCCAAACTGATTCCAGGTTAAGACGCATACAGACTCCAAACAAGACCAAATGCCTAAATGCCAGTTGTCTGACTGGAGGGGTCACCTCCTTTACATTGATAATTCCTGGAGGTATCTCCAGGCAGAACTTGAAAGGAACTCTTGGATTTGCATATTCATCAATGAAAACCTCCATCCCCATTCTAACCGATTAAAGATTTAGCTGCCATCTTTGGTATGTTCATTTCATGTGCATGTATTGTGCAATCCCTTCATCTTTTCCTTATAAATTTTGTGCCTAAGGTCTTTTCTCTCTAACACCTAACAAAGGAGCGGTACAATGAAAACTTGTGTTTTCAAATAAACGCGTCAAACTATAACCTGGTGCCATGCGATTATTGACCTTACTCAACCCAGTCCAAAGCTAGCACCTCCATACCATGGTTTTTATTGGTTAGCCAATTTTCTCTCCAAGCAAATAAATTGTCCTAACCCCGTGTGCTCTTTTATTGCATATTAATCTTTTGTCAAGCATGCCTTCTTGAAATCCAGATATAATACATCTTTCAGATCCCTGTTATTCAACGTTTTTGTCCAACTTTTTCTTAATAAATTTAGGAAAATCATTCAAACATGATTTATCATTAATACAATCATGTTGACTTTGATGGAATGTAGTTTGACATTCAAAATCTCCTGATGTTAATTCCTTAATAATAGATTTGAACAATTTGTCTTCAGTCCCAATCATTTGCTCATAACTTTTCATTCCCGGGTGAAGTTGGTTATTCGAAGTTCTTCCCTTTCCATAACCTCGACAGTCCGTTTCAATACCTGTGAAATAGGCACGAAGCTGTAAACGATCGGCTCCAATTGCTGTGTAAGAGGCATGGGTGACTGATTGGACTCATTCTGTTCCTGCTTTACACACACGATGGGAAGAATGTCCTCCTGATGTTCCTCCACTCTAGTTTCGATGGCTTGCATGTCCTGCACTTGTTCCTGACCAAGCCGCTCAAGATCTCAATGTCCTCCTCCTGTTGCTCAATGACAAGTTTGGGGACTTATGGAATCTCCCTACTGTTTTGCCACATTTCGAATGTTGAATTGTGCAGGAAGTTGCGCTGCCCACAGTGGGTAGCTCAGTGGTTAGCACTGCTGCCTCCCAGCACCAGAGATCTGGGTTCAATTTCAGAGTCGGGTCACTATTTGTGTGGAGTTTGCACGTTCTCCCTGTGCCTGCAAACAATACCATGGGCTACATAAATCTTTGAACCGTATATTGTAATGAGTTAGAACAGTAAATGTCACACTTTAACACTACATTCAATGACTACAGCACTGTACCTTTCACCAAGATCTTCACCAGAAAGCGCGCGAGCTGACTGACCACGTGATGCCAATGCGGAATTCCAGTTTTCTCCAAGATATTCCCCTACTGTTTGAAATTAATTTCCTTCTAAATGTAGACTACAAATCCCACATTCAGGCTCAGTTTCAAAGCTTGCAGAGCAGATTACATTCCTGCTTTAGCTAAGTACACTGAGGGTGCATTTGGCAGACAGAGGGATCCTGAGGATGGGATTTGCTGTTCTTCTGGTGCCAGAGACGGACTCACATAACAGTGAACGGGAGCTCGCTTTATAAAGAAAGGAGCACAATTCACTAATTGTGTTACAGCGAAATTGCACTAAATAAACACACCTTGACTGGATAACTGTCTGTATATTGAATGGAGGATCTAAACTGATGGACCAAAGCGAATACAGTAGTTCCTACTTTGTATGTTCTGATGTTTAATCATACTAAAGGATATGAACACTGTGTCGGGCAAACTGAATTGAGGAGATTTTCACCATGAACTAGAATGGAGGATGCTCAGTGTGTTGAATGACCTAGTCATTTTCCGATGTTTCTGTGCAGTCTGTGGGAAAGCTCTGTAAATGCTGCCACCTGCTCTCAGATGTTAGGAAGGAGATCTCTGCAGGGTCAATACGGTAGTATTTCCCGTTCCAATACTGAGAGTGGTGCCGGGTGATCTGTCCAGTTTTATCCTTTAATTGCCCCAGAACAGTTTGATACAATAGAGTGTTTGCTTGGCCGTTTCCGAGACCATTGAAGGGTTTTTCACATGTCTGTATGTCTGGAGTCACGTTTAGGCCAGACCAGGAAAGCACGGGAGATTCACTTCCTGAAAGTACATTGAGGAAAGAAATTGGTGTTTACAATCGACATTGGCTTCAAGGTCACTGTGAATGACTCGAGGATTAGCATCTCGATATTTTATTAATTATAACGTCCAATTGCTGTCAGAGCATTAGCCTGGTCTGGATAAGTAATCCAGTGAATTTTCCATAACATCACCATCTCCAATGGGGACCTATCTGAAACCACACAGAGATGGTTATTTCTGTGCTGCTTGACAGCTCTGTCAAAAAGAACTCCCACCAATGTGATTATCGCGATGGGACTCAGGCGTAGAATAACTGTTGTTATTCCTTTGTTATGGGATTGGACATAGCTGAGTAAATTTCCACATTGCCAGGGAGATGTCAGAGTTGGAGATTGAATGAAACAGCTTCCCCAGGCACACGGCTTGTTGTGCAGCACAAGTCTTCAGTCCTATTGCAGGAATGGTGTCACGGCCCATTGCCTTTGTCTTATCTACTGTGTTCAGCTGTTTCTTCATGTCACATACAGTGAATCAGATCGATTAAAGACTGGCATCTGTGATTCTGCGGGCAGCATGGCGAGGGTGAGGTGGATCATCAACTCAACACTTCTGGCTGAGGACGGTGCAGATAATACAACCATGTCTTTTACACTGATGTACAGGGCTGTCCCGTGAAATAGGATGGCGATATTTATGGAGTCCTCTCCTCCAGTAAGTTGTTTAAAAGTCCATCGACATTTATGTCTGGATGTGGCAGCACTGTACTACTTCGATATGATCTGTTAGTTATGGGATCATTTTGCCCTCTGTATCAGATATTAGTCCTGCTGAACGTAACCAGTCAAGTGCGGTAGCTTTAATGGATTGTCATCAGGTTTAGGTACACATGGTTCCGACCCTATCATGTTCACCCGCACTCATCACTGAACCATAGATCAGCTTGATGGTAATGGTAAACTGAGGGATTATCCTGGCGAAAATGTTACAGATTGTAGTTGAATACAATTCTGCTGCTGCTGTGATTCTACTGCACCACATGAATGCCGACTTTGAGCTCCAATATGTTCAATTCAAATCTACTGACTATCCCCCAGTTCACACCAAGACCTATTCACCCATCAGCCCTGTACTCAACGTCTTAACCTGGTTTCTGATGTGGTAACACTTCCATTTTCCTATTCTGATTCTGCTGAGGGTCTCCCCCTGGTGTCACGCCTCCAGTATGTGACTTTACTCAAACCCCTTAACATATGCATCTGAATCTTTTCCATTCCCCCAATGCCATCTTCTGTGTTGGATGTGAATGTGTTCCCCTCTGTTTCTCTCCCTGACCATGATTAAGAGCTCTGCAGTGTCAGTGATACCAGCTTTATGCAGTTTCAGATCAAGTAATCTGTGCACCTTGCATTATTGGTCACATCACAGTGCATTCCGTGTTAGGCAAAGCGTTTGAGCAGCATTAACACACGTCTATGGAACTTGTTCAAAACCAGAAATTGCTGACGAAACTCTGCAGGTCTGGCAGCATCTTGTGGAGTGAAATCAGAGTTAGTCTTTCAGGACCAGTGACCCTTCGACAAAGCTCCCATTTTCTCCAGCAATTTTTGCATTTTCATTTCCAGTATCCATAGTAATTTGTTTAACTGAAGACTTGTTCTGAGCTTATTCATTTCTAGAGAAACTCAACAGGTCTGGTATCATCTGCAGAGACAGAGAAACAGAGTTACTGTTTCAATTCCAGTATGACACTGCTTCAGAACTGAAAAAGGATTGAAAAATGAGCTTTATAATCCCTTGACAGATGTGGGGAGTGGGTTGACGGGTAAAAGAGGGCGTGGCCAAAGATAAACATGCTTTTAGTAGTGGTGAACAAGAAGATCATGTGAAATAGCTTTAAATTAAGATGTGAATGGGAGAAAGAGGTTCTCTCTATTGAGTTAAAGATGAAGAAGATACAACCAAGGTCATAGGTAGGCCAGGAGGGAGATTGTACGGAAATTGGAGAACAGTTATAACAGTCTGTGAAATTGTGAAATTCTATATTAACTCCTAAAGGCTGTAACGTAGCCCAGGGCTGCAATGTTAGCATGAGAGCAAGGTAGGTTATTGAAATGGGAAGCAATGAGAAGGTCAGAGTTATTTCTACAGACAGAGTGGGTGTGTTCCTCAAATCAATCCTTATTTGGTCTAGCCAATATAAAGAGACTGCATTATGAACAGCAAAGACAGTAGATCAGATTGAAAGGTTACAAGTGAAATGCTGCTTCACCTGGAAGCTATGTTTGGGGCATTGGACAGTGAGGAGGGAAGAGATGAATGGACAAGTGTTGCAGCTTCTGTAATTGCATGGGATGGTGCGATGGGGGAGTGGGAAAACGTTCGGGGTGATGGTCGGTGACACAGAGGGAACGGTCGCTGTGAAATACTGACAGTGGGCAGGAGGGGAAGACGTGTTTGATGATGCTGTCCTGCTGGAGATGGTGGAAATGGCGTAAGATGAATATGTGAATGTGGATTCTCGCGCAGGAGGAAGTGTGGACAAGGAGGAATCTATCATTGTTCTGGGATGGAGGGGACAGATTGAGGGCAACACCGTGGGAGATGGGACAGGCATAGCTGAAGGCCCTGTCCACCAGATTTGGGGGATTTCTGGTTTGATGGAAATGAGGTCACATTAGACGCAGCTCACAGGAATGTGGCATCGTCAAACAGAAACAACAGAGATGCACAAACTTGGAGAATGGAGTCAGCCTTCACTGATCTTGTATTCAGCCACAGGCAGAAGATCCCCCTGAATGATTGAAAAGAACCAGGCATCTAATTTGAGGATTTCTGCCTCACATCTGGTCGGAAGCGGTATGTGAAAATAGACCCAGAGGAAGGCCAGTGAGTATACGTGAGCAGACATTCAAGCAGATATCCCAAACCGTTCAGTAATTATTGTTTCTGTTCAAAAGAAGAACTCAGTAAGCAGATGAAGCACACATGGTTGACAAAGACTCTCAAGGATACAATTGATGAGCATTAGTGGAGGGCCAGATTTATAATGTCTATTTCAGGGACCAGAAGCATATGCTAGACATGAATTTCAGCTGTGCTTCCTGAACTCCCCCCAGAAACTACTGCCATTGCTGCTCCATCCTCTTCCCTGCTCGTGTCCCCTTTGTGATTCCAGGTTCTCCCTCTCAAATTACAGATTACATTTCCTACATTATGGTCCCTCCCCACTTCACCTGAAACTCTTTGATCAAGTCTACCTCCTATGCAGTAGCATCAAGCTGCGTTTAGTGCTGCCACTTTTCCTTTGGTCTCAGTGTGGCTCGGTCTCTCCATTCATGCTGTTTTACACCTCCCACATATCTCACTCTGGGAAGTTTCCTTCTTTGAGTAAACCTTATTGAAAACATCTCTCCCCTTTGCACTGAATTCACACTGCGATCCAAATTTCAAAAGATATAATGAGCCTTCATCTCACTCTGCTAAAGGCAACTGCACGCTGACCGTGTGGTACAAGGATTCCCCTTCTTATATGGTTCAGGCCTGTGATGTGCTTTCACTGTAGAGATCATCACCCCATTTGGACAAAGCAATTCAGGTGTTTGACCTCTTATTGGTACTCGTAACAGTTTCCTGCTGCCTTAGTATTATAACATGAAGAAAAAGCAAATCACAGTATGAAGCTTGGGCTGAATGTTATTTACCTGTCATTTGAATACTGTTTCAAATTTGCAGTGCTTTGTCTGTAAATGCTTGTTCGTAAAGTTAGTGTCAGATAGCGTGTCGGAGGTTGAGGGGTGATATTGTGGAAGTTTATAAAATCATGAGAGGTATGAATAGAGTGAATAGCCAAGGTCTTTCCCACGGGATGGGGGAGTTCAACCATAGAAAGCAGAGGTTTAAGGTGAAAGAGGGGAGATTTGAAATGGACGAAGGATCAATGTTTTCACACAGTGGGTGATGTGTGTATATGGAATGAGCTGTCAGAGGAGGAGTGGGAGATGCAAGTACAGCTACAACATTTCAAACTCAGTAGGACAAACATATGAATGGGAAAAGTTTAGAGGCATATGGACAAAATGCAATCAGATGAGTCTAGTTTGGTTTGGAAAACCTGGCCAGCATGGACAAGTTGGACCAATGGGTCTGTTTGTGCGCGATTTGACTGTATCAATCTAGAAAGCGAGGAAAAGGGGAGAAAAGACAAGATATAGTCAATTGGCAAGAAATACAAAAACAAGCAGCACGAACTTTTCCGAGCATATAAAAAAAGTTCAAGATGATTGTGTGATCTTAGGTGAAATTAATTAGGAAAGTATACTGAGGACAATTGGAGGGTGTGACTGAAGAATTGGCTACAGGGAGCAGACAGACAATTTACACCCATGTTTTGCATCATTCCTCACAGGGGAAGGTACAGTAAGTTTTTCAATGATGTAAACAAAATGGTAACAGGAGGGAAGGTCTTGAACCGTCTCTAAAAAAAGGAACAAGGATTTTTCTAACAGGTGAGAGTAAGAGTAGACAGGCCAGCAGTAATTCATAGCTGGTTATAAAAGAAGTGGTCACAGTCTTGGGGTCATGGCGCCCTCTTTATCAAATATTAGATCTGCTGTTTGTTAATGTAAGCAGTAATTGTAGTAGCTTGAATGGGTTATCATCAGGTTTAGGTACACACGGTTCTGACCGTGGCATGTTCACCCACATTCATCACTGAACCGGTGATCGGCTGCATGGTAATGGTAGACTGAGAGAGTACATTGTGGTTGAATATCATTCTACTGCTGCTGCTGCTACTACAGCTGCTATGATTTACAACAACACATGAATGCCCAGTTTGAGCTGCAATATCTGCAATACAATTCTGCTGCCTGTCCTCAATTCGCACAGGGACCCAATCACCCTTCTCCCCTGTACACAGTGCCCTATCACGGTTTCTGATGTGGGAACACTTCCTTTTTGAAAAACTCTCATCCTGTTAGGGTATCTTCATGATGCCATGCCTCCAATTTATCGCATTCCTCAAAAGCATTTAACGTTTTCACCTGAATCTTTTCCCCACCGGTAATGATATCTTCTGTTTAAAGTGAATGTGTTTCCCTCTGTTTCTCTCCATGACCATGATTAAGAGCTCTGTAGTGTCGGTGATGACTGCCTTATGTAGTTTCAGAACAAATGAATTTGTATACCTTGCGTTATCATTCACTTCCCAGTGTATGGCGCTCCATGTTGGACAGGGCGTGTGAGCAGCTTTGACACACATGTTTGAAACTTGTTCAAAAACAGAAATTGCTGAAGGCACTGACAAGTCTGACAGCATCTATGCAGTGAAAGCAGAGGTAATCTTTCGGGTTCTCTGACTGTTCCTCAAAGCACGCAGTAAATCCAATAATTTTTGTTTTTGTTTCAGATTTCCTGTATCCAATGATCTTTGCTGTATTGAAAATGTATTCTGTAACTTTTCATTTTTCAAGGAACTCAGGGGTCTGGCAACATCTGCAGAGACAGGGAAACAATGGTAATGTTTCACGTCCAGTGTAAATCTTCTTCAGACGTGTAAAGGATTGGAAAGTGAGCTCTTTAGTATCTTGGCAGAGGTGGGAAAGAGTGTTTGGAGGCCCAGTGTGAAAGACAAATGGGCTTGAAATTGTGGTGAAAGAGACACAGGTATATAATGGGTGTAAATAAATGTGTAAATATT
The DNA here is from genome assembly GCF_047496795.1 of Chiloscyllium punctatum. NCBI lineage: Eukaryota > Metazoa > Chordata > Chondrichthyes > Orectolobiformes > Hemiscylliidae > Chiloscyllium > Chiloscyllium punctatum. Next base: position 407,525 of record NW_027309931.1, read on the forward strand.
ATAAATTGATTTTCTCTGTTGAATGGAACAAAACAAGACACGAACTTAGGGAGCCCAGGAGGGAGAGTGTACAGAAAAAGGAGAACAGCCATAGCGGGTTCAGGCTGTGAATTTATGGAATTGAATATTGACTCCTACAGACTGTAATGAACCAAAGTGTAAAGTGAGGTGTTAATCGAGCTTGGGTTGCGCTTCATTGGAACATTGCAGCAACCTGCATTTTCTTAGAATTCCTACAGTGTGGAAACAGGCCCTTCAGCCCAACAGGTTTATACTTACCCTCCAAAGAGTATGCAAACCAATCCCATTCTCTACCCTAATACTGTACATAGACCCTTGGCTATTGCACCTAACATCAACATCCCTGAACACAATCGGCAATTCATCATGGCCAGTTCACCTAACCTGCACAACTTTGAACTGTGGCAGGAAACTAGAACACCCAGAGGAAATCGAACCCAGTTCCCTGAAGCTGTGAGGCATCAGTGCAAACCACTGAGACACCGTGCCATCCAGGACCGAAATATTATTAGGCCACAACTCTATACGAGCAGAAATGAAGCCATTCGGACCATCAAGTCTGCTCCGCCATTCGATCACGAATGATAGATTTTCAACCCCATTTCCCTCTTCATGTCAGTTATGTTTGATCCCCTTGTCAATCAAGAACTTATCTGTGTCTGTTTTAAATATACCAAATAGAACATAGAACAGTACAGCACAAAACAGGCCCTTTAGGCCATGATGTTGTCCTGAGATTTAATCCTAATGTAAAATATAGTAATTTAACCTATGCACCCCTCAACTCACTGCTATCCACGTGTATGTTCATCAGTCGCTTAAATGTCCCCAATGACTCTGCTTCCACCAACGGAGCTGACAATGCATTCCATACAATCATAACTCTCTGCATAAAGAACCTACCTCTGACGTCTCCCTTTTACCTTCCTGCTAATATCTTCAAACTATGACTTATCGTACTAGTCAATCCTACCCTGGGGAAAAGTCTCTGGGGATTGACACTATCTATTCCTCTCATTATTTTGTACACCTCGATCAGATCTCCTCTCTCCTCTTTGTCTCCAGAGAGAAAGGTCCAAGCTTGTTCAACCTTTCTTCATAAAGCAAGCCCTCCAGCCCAGGCAGCATCCTGGTAAACTTTCTTTGCACCCTCTCCAAAGCCCCTTTATCTTTCCTATAGTAGGGGGTCCACAACTGGACACAATCTTCCAAGTGTGGTCACACAAGGGACTTGTAGAGCTGCAGAAAAACTTTGCGGCTCTTAAACTCAATCCCACTTTTAATGAAAGCCAAAACACCATATGCTTTCTTGACACCCTATCCACTTGCGTGGCAACTTTGAGGGATCTATGCACTTGTGCACCCACCTCCCTCTGTTCCTCCACACTGCCAAGAATCCTGTATTTAATCCTATATTCAGGATTCGAATTTGACCTTCCAAAATGAATCACTTCGCATTTACCCATGTTGAACTCCATCTGCCATTTCTCAGCCCAGCTCTGCATCCTGTCTATGTCGTGTTGCAGCCTACAGTAGCCCTCTATACTATTGACGACGCCTCCAATCTTTGTGTCATAAGCAAAGTTACTAACCCACCCCATAACCTCCTCATCCAAGTCATTTATAAAAACTACAAAGAGCAGAGGCCCAAGGACATAGCCCTGTGGGATCCCTCTCAACACTGTTCTCCAAGCAGAATATTTTCCATCTACAACCACTGTCTGCCTTCTGCTAGCCAGCCAATTCTGAATCCAGATAACCAAATCTCCCTGTATCCCATACATCCTGACATTATGAATGAGCCTTCCATGGGGAACCCTATCAAATACCTTGCTGAAGTTCACATGCACCACGTCCACTGCTCGACTGTCGTCGACCTGTCTTGACACCTCCTCAAAGAAATCAATAAGATTTGTGAGGCATGACCTGCCCCTCACAAAGCCATGCCTACTGCTTTAATCACACAATGCTTTGCTAAATAGTCATAAATCCTATCCTTCAGAATTTTTTCCAAATTTTGCTGACCGCAGACGTAAGATTGACTGGTCTGTAATTGCCAGGGATTTCCCTATTACCCTTCTTGAAATAAGGAACAACGTTCGCCTCCTTCCAATCCTCCGGTACGACTCCTGTGGAGACTGAGGAAGCAAATATCCTCACCAGTAGCTTAGCAAACGCCTTTCTCGCTTCCCGGAGCTGTCTAGGATAAATCTGGGTCTGGGGACGTATCGATATGAATGTTTTCCAAAATTTCGAACACATCAATTTCATTAATCTTGATCTAGACCAGCTCCTCTAAGTTTTCATTTACAACAAGTTCCCTTTCCCTGGTGAAAATTGAAGCAAAAAACTCATTTAGGACTTCCCCTATCTGCTCAGACTCCATGCATAAGTTCCCTACGCTATCCCTGATCGGCCCTACCTTCTCCCTGATTATTCTCTTATTCTTCACGTCTGAGAAAAATGCTTTGGGATTCTCCCTAATCCTTCTTGCCAAGCCTTTTTCGTGCCCCATCATGGCTCACCTCGGCCCATTTATGAGCTCCTTTCTAGCAAGCCTGTAATCCTCTAAAGTTGTGTTAGATTCTTGCTTCCTCCATCTTCCGTACGCTGCCTGCTTCCTTTTGACGAGAAGTTTCTCTGTTCTGGTCATGTAAGGTTCCTTAATCTTACCCCTTCTTACCTGTCTCAGAGGAACAAATTTGTGTATCACTCGCAACAACTGCTCCTTAAGCAGTCTCCACATGCCTGCTGTGCCCTTTCTGTGGAACAATTGCTCCCAGTCTGTACTTCCCAACTCCTGTCTGATAGCATCATAATTTCCTTTTCCCTTATTAAATATCTTCCTTCAGAAACTGCTCCTTTCACTCTCCCAGACTATGCTACATGTGAGGCAGTTGTGATCACTTTCGACAAAGTGCTCTCTCACCATTAGTTCTGACACCTGTCCTGGCTCTTTGCCGAACACCAAATCCAAAATGGCCTCTCCCCTTGTTGGTCTGTCTCTATACTGAGCAAGGAAACCATCTTGAACACACCTGACAAAAACATCAAGCTGTGGTATAATTTCCTTTTATCTGCCATGCTCGGGTAAACTGTGCAGGGCAGCTCCAAACTGAGAAAACTCAACATTGTGCCCATTGGCCTTTTCATGATGGCAGCAGAACCAGGGATTACTGAATATCCAGGGGCATCCGGGTGATGGTGAGCACCTCCAGCCATAATGGATGGGAAAATCGTGCTGGCGTTGAATGATAGGGACAGCATGAGGTAGGGTGTGTAGTTAATGAGGTGAGTTCGATAAGATAACACCAGGAAACTAGCTGTGCCTCGTGCAGATATTCCTTCTGTCACACTCAATGAAAATGGCACTGAGACAAATTATTGTAGATTCAGCCCAGTGAGTCGATTGAATTGCTGATCCTACTCCCAGTTACAACGCTGCAGGACAAATGCTTATCCAAAATTCTCAATAGTCATAACTTACACAAATATCCTGCTCACCCCATCATTCCTAGAAGCAGTGGCTTATATTGCAAGATGCTATCAAAATGTTCTCATTTCACAATTTTTAAACCTACCATCAGATCATTCTCTGAAATTCTCTCTCAATCCTCCCCTCGCTTTTAACAAAGCTCCTCCCAGTTGTTGGTATTTAAACTGATTCCCCCACCATCTCTCTCTGGCAGTGAGTTTCACACACACAGCACTCCTGTGTCATGCCACATTGGAGATATGGAGCTGGAAATGGAGAGGTGCTGCACATCCTGTCGCTTCCAGCATGAGCTGCAAGGTTCCCCACGCTGGGCAGTGATCTAATACAGTGTTACACAGCAATGCAGCGATTGGTGCACACAGCTGCATATGCTGGGAAGGTAACTGCTCCACATTAAAAGATAAATTCACTCCTATTTACTGCACAGCTCCCCATGCTGCACAGATATCCAGTCCGTGTGTATAGAACAATGCCTTTGTGTGTTCTGCACAGCGCCCTGTGCTGAACAGATCATTTAGTCCAAATTTATAGATCAGTGCACTGTTAGACACATAAGTAGTGAACTTGTGAGCTCTAAACAGTGTTCGATCCTGAACGGATTGCTGAGCAGTACACTAGCCTGGTCGACGCAGCGCTTCATGTTGAGGAGGTACCTCATCTGGGCTTTTACGTGTCTGGGCTGGTTCTTAGAGGTGGATTGGGTAACCGATATAATTCTTGACATGATTATCACTCCTCCAGCTCGGCCCATTCCGCTGGTAAATTTAAGGTGCTGTGTTTGAGATAGAATTTACTTGGTCAAAATATTCGACATTAAACAAAACACAATTTATTCGAAGACTTTCAGTAAAAGACAACAAAAGGAAGACGAACTTGCAATAACTTAATTCTGTTCGAAAACTTACCAGAATAGTAGTTTATTTAACTACCATACACTAACTGCTCCAATATGGTATCATCCAATAAGCACACAAAGGTCAAAAAACAAATGCATGAAACAGATTGTCTGACATGCAGTTCTCCAATCCAGGAGGAAAGAACATTAAAAGATAGTTCAGAGAGAAATCACAGAGAGAGTGTGTAGAACCGGGGAGAGATTTCCTGCCTTCCACCCCTGCTGAGACACTAGCAATAACTGGTGAAAGGTAAAATTAAGAGTCCTGGTTCTGTGAGAGTTTGACCATCACTCCACAGGACCAGGCCATGGCTGCAAGAACACAAGGAATGGACTGTATCTCCATCGTCTATGGCTCCGTAGGTGTCTCTCAAAAATGCCTAAACCCACCTAAGTTCTTAAATGCTGGACAGACAAAAGTCAAAGTTAAAACTAAATAAATAAAACAAAAAGATGCAGAGGGCCTGGTGATCAGACACAGACGGCCAGCAATTCCTATATTTCCAAAACACAGCAGAATAATCGAGTTTGTGAAGAGAAAGAATTATGTCTCTCCCTCACCTCGATGTTTACAACTGGACATGTGCCATGAGCCCAATAATCATCGATATCAAAATCCCACCCACACCAATTATTGTGATATATCAGAGTTGCCGTGAAATTGGTTAAATGGAGCTGTTTGTTCAGTGACTGTGATTAATATCAGTCTTTCTGGACCCACCTGGGTTACTGGAGGCTTTCCCTCTTGCATAATTAAGGACTTCTTTCAACATATTATGCCATAGTATTCGGCGCAGCGTCAACCTAAACAAGATTGGAATCAGCAGCTACAGAGGAAGAGAGAGAAATCAGAATCACAGAACATTAGAATTGTACAACAATGGATTTGATTTGAGAATATTAGACTAGAATGTTCCAACAATGGATCCGAATCTGAGAACATTAGACTGGAATGTTCCAACAATGGACAGGAGTTTATCCTGGGGTCTTTATTGGCTTTCTCAGGATTGGCCATGGTTAGAGTTGTGGATACGAGCCGTACTGATGATTATTCAAGCTGGGTACTATCCCATCCTCGCTATTACTGGTGTTCCTGGTAAGTCTATCTCTGTCAATTCTATAAATAATGCTGAATGTTATTGCTATTCTGGTTGATTATATTTAACAAATGCATAAACATTCAGTCACAAACACCTCTTCCTTCTCATGCATTTCCAAACGTCTTACTCATAAACATCTGAGAAGGAATAAGACTGTTCGCAACCTTGAGCTTCCTTTTTACTGTGAACTGTTTTATACCTCCATATACTCTCTCTGTGCTCAAACCTGCTGACACCCCCTTCATAATATCCCCAACCTCCAGCTCTGCCTGAGTTCTGTTCCTGACTTCGCCATCACCTACCCCTTCGTTAACAACAGATTTTATGGCTCCAGTTCTCTTCTGACCTCTCTTCCGGTTACAAATAATTTGACCACAAACTTGTTCTTGTCTCTACAGTTACTTGACAACAGGGACTCTTAAACAGAGTAATAATGTCACTGACTGTGTAATTCAGAGGCGCAAGTCATGACTCTAAAATCATTGTCTGAAATCCTACCACAGCTGATGACTAAAGTTAAATTCCAAGATCAAAAATTGGAATGAAACCTAATTTCACTCATAGCAAGCATAAACCATCAGGATTCCTTTTCTTATTTTATTGATAAACTTTGGTAAAGAAGCCTAACATGTTTGCCCTGTCTGAACTAAGTGTCACCTCAGATCCACAACAATTTAGTGGCCTCCATATTGCCTTGACAAATGGCCGCGTGGTCAAGGGCAGTTAGGATGGATAATAAATACTGCCCTTACCAGTGATGCTGGCATCCCGCGAAACAACAACATTAAAGTTGAAAAAACCAAGGAATTGCGGATGCTGGCGATCTGAAATAAAATTGTCCACCGTCTGAAAGAATGTTGGAGAATCTCAGCAGGTATGGCAGTCGGTCGGAAAAAAAAACATGTTTCGAGTTCAGTGAACCTATCAAAACTGAATGCAGCTGAAAAATAATATTATTATATCAGGGATGGTAGGAAGGGTGAGCGGGAGGTTTGTGTTGAGTGGGTGATGTCCATCAAGAGAGAGAAAGTGAGAGAGAAAGAGAGATAGATGGAGAGAGAGAGAGAGAGAGAGAAAGGAAAAGCAAGCAAAAGGATTGCTGATGATGGACTGGAAGGAAAACAGAATGGGAAGTTATTCTACCATTTCCCCTTTTCACATATTCCTGAATATCATATTTATTATGGGATCTCCCTGCTTACCGTGAGTTATTTCCCCTCTATCTCTTGTCTCTGAGTGTGGTGATCAACTCCATCAGCAATAATTATAGTCGCTGAGATATAGATAAACGTAACGTTCCATGGTCAACTGTTTATTTGGAGACAAGAACTGTTACTGTGCGACTGTGTGGAGATGTAAGAGCTTTCTCAGCCAGGAAGAGAAACTGAGGAGCTAAAAAATGTATTGCTGGAAAAGCACAGCAGGTCAGGCAGCATCCAAAGATCAGGATAATCGACGTTTCGGGCATGCCCTTCTTCGGGAATGAGCAAAGTGTGCCAAGCAGGCTAAGATAAACGGTAGGGAGGAGGGACTTGGGGGAGGAGCGTTGGAAATGCGAGAGGTGGAAAGTGGTTAAAGAGAGGGTGATAGGCTGGAGTGGGAGTCGGGGCGGACAGGTCAGGAAGAAAATTGCAGGTCAGAAAGGTGGTGCTGGGTACGAGGATTGGCATTGAGATAATGTGGGGGGAGGGGTAATGAGGAAGGTGGAGACATCTGAATTCATCACTTGTGGTTGGAGGGTTCGTAGGTGGAAGATGAGGCGCTCATCCTCCTCATTCCTGAATAAGGGCTCATGCCTGAAACGTCGATTCTCCAGATCTTTGGATGCTGCCTGACCTGCTGTGCTGTTCCAGCAACACATTTTTCAGTTCTGATCTCCAGTATCTGCAGTCCTCACTGTCTACGAGAGAAACAGAGGAGACCGAGGCATTTTCAGTAGTGAATGGATGCATTGTAAGTGTGGGGAATTCACTTGCTGCTGTTATCTGGAAAGTCAGTGGAGTCTCTGTGGATGGTGTTCTCAGGATAGTGATGTCAGCTACTGGGTTCATTCAGGGAGCCCCGGTTGTCTGGGAACCCCACTCTGGATACTGCATTTACAGTGTGTCTGGGTCCATGATAAACAAATGGAGCTGAGACTACAAAGAAGGGAAGCTCTATAAACAGGGAGCAGCGAGGAACTATATTTTCCTCTCTGGGATTTCCAGGAAGATTTGTCTAAGCTGCAGCCATTCAGGTGAAAAGTGTAAAAACAGCTTGTCTCAGAACTGAGGTGGTCACTGAGCTGTATCCCCTCCTTCAGTATAACCTGTGTTCTCACACCAGTAGTAGGACTGCGCTGACACTCACGATAAATTAAACTGGAGTGATGCTGGAACTTTTCAGGCAGCAGTGGGTAATATATCCACCATCTCTGAAGTGCAGTCCTCCAATGTATTCACGAGTTGACTGAAACCATCTGCCTGCTGAGAGGAATGCATTGGTTCCATCTCCGCAGGGGAAGGTACAGAAACTACTTTCCACAAATATTAGGGAACAGAGGGACTGGTAAAAATTGGAAACTGAAGGAAATCAGAATTAATGAAGTTTATGTTAATGAAAATCTAATTGAATTGAAGTTTCATAAGTTGCTGCATCTGATGAGTTACATCTCAGAGTGATTGAGACGAGAACAGAGCTAGTGAAAAAATTACTGATTATTCTTCAAAGCTAGTTAGATTCTGGAAAGGATTCTGCAGACTGGACAGCAGCTATTGTCAACCTAAATATTTAAAACAGGATGGACAGGGAAAACAGAATACTAAATACTTTGATGTCAGCTGTGAGAAAAAAAAATTGGAACCTTTTTGAAGGAACATGACGACTAGACACTTGGAGAATAATGATATGATTTGGTACATTCGGCCTAGATTCAGGAAAGGGAAATGATCTTTGATAAACCTGTTTGTGGAGATTGTCCATTGTGACATCGACAGTTGAGAACCAATGGGATTGGTGTATTTGTATTTTTAGAAGACGCTTGACATGTCTGAATACAGGTAAATGGGGAATGTTAGAGTCCATGGGTAGGTAGGGGTGGAATATATACCACATGGATTAAAATTTGAGTAACAGAGATACGAGAAGAATACTGTTATTCTCTGGACTGAAGGATTGATGGGTGGCAGCAGGTTCAGTGTTTGAGCAATAGCTGTTCACAAGGTATAACAATTATTCAGATGTGAACAACAAATATCATCATGTACATTTATATTTATTAAATGGTAGAGAGGTTGGCGAGTGCTTTTGTTGAAAAGGACCTGGATGTCCTTGGTCATAAGTCACTGACAGAATTCATACAGGGGCAGGAAGGAAATGATTTGTGGCTCTTCAGGCAAAATGATCGAAGTACAAAAGTTAGAATATCTTTCCCACTGATCGTGTTTTGTTGAGATAATATTTGGTGCTTTGTGTAAAGATTTGGTCTGCTTTATAATCAATGATCTCTTTGTCACCGAGACAGTGCAAAGGCGTTTGACCAGACTAAACACTAGCATGGTGTTACCATGAGGAGAGAGTGCAGTAACGATGTGCTTAATCTGGAGCGCTGTGAGAGAATAAGAAGTTGAAGCTTGATGGGTATGGACAGCAACTCATTATACCCCAAACAGCTGAAAGGGGTGACAATGTCATACTTTTCATTGAATGTTTAATTCACGACAGTTTACATGCATCTGCAGAACCCACACGTCAATTGACAGCGAGGTGCAGGCTCTGAATGAACTCTGAACAGTTTAATGCACAGTTACGGTGTGACACTGCATTGAGTGTCATTTTGTACACAATCCTGTCAGCAGCCAAAATACCATCATGCTGAAACAGTTAGTTATTCCCCACTTGTTTCTGACCTCCACGGAGACCATGGGTCTGCCTTCTTGGAGATGGAAGATAACTTGGAGAATGGCTAAAAAATGTTGGCTTCATTCCGACTGCCAGAAAACCATGTTAAAGTAACACATATGTAATTAAGGCATGTGGATCAATTTGGAGCAGTGTGTCTGTGCAGACCCTGCTCCATTTGTTTGTGATGTTGGAGCATCTCTGACATTTTCCTGTTCCTGTGTTAGTGGCTTGAAAAGCTTAATAGCCTCTTCCTGTTCCTTTGTAAGTGACTCCGGGTGTGAAATGGTTCTTTCTGATCCCATGTACGTGACATGTGGGAGGGATCAGACTCGCACCTTGCTGTGCAACAGGCAGGAGGGACTGAAAGGGCTATCCTTCTTTTGCTCAGTAGTTTTGATGGGATGAATGGCCTCCCCACATTCTCGTGAAACCAGATTGAGCTGCTGAATGAACTTGTCCTTTTACTGTGGAAATGTACTGTGCTGTTACATAAATGTTACCTAGACTTTAACAACACGGTTTTGAAAGTTGTCCGAGTCTTGCTATACATGGTCACAGATTGTTTCAAGAGCTGAAGAGGGACAACATGTCCTGAAAACTTTGTAGATTTCAGTGAATGCCCCCTCTTCTGCTGGCACGGTGAATCAGTAGCTAACACTGCTGCCTCACAGCACCAGGGTCCCAGGTTCGATTCGAGCCTTAGGTAACTGTCTGTGTGGAGTTTGCATATTCCCCAGTTGTCTGCATGAGTTTCCTTCGGGTGCTCCGGTTTCCTCTCACAGTCCGAAGATGTGCACGCAGGGTGAATTGGCCAAACTAAATTGTCCATCATGTTAGGTGCATTAGTCAGACGGAAACGTGTTTGGGTGGGTTACTTTTTGGAGGGTCGGTGTGGACTGGTTGGGCCGAAGTGCCTGTTTCCACATTGTAGGGAATCTAATCTGCTCAGTTTGGACTCAATGGGCTGAATAGCCTTCTTCCACACTGTAGGGATTCTATGATGACAAACTGGAGATGCCTGAGCTGAGGAAGCTACGCTGAGGATCTCCTGCAAAAGTTCCCCACAGCTAAGATGATTGATGCCCACCAATGATAATCATCTTCCCTTGTGCCGTGAATGACTCCAAGCAGTATAGAGGTCATAATTAATTCTCAGTAAGTGTGATTTTGTTCAGGTTCCTTGATGTCATCCTCAGTGAAATACTGCCTTGAGTTAAGGATCAGTCTCTCTTACCTGAGCCCCTGCGTTACCTCTTTTGTTCATATCAATAAGTGATGGTGCTGAAGCAGAAAAGGTTTTCTTCAAACAGAGGGTAGTGAATGTCAGGAACTCTCTTACACAGAGAGTTAGGGGAGCTAGATCACTGAAAGGGACCAGTGGTGTCCTGCTGGGATCAGTTCAGTGACCTCTGCTCTCTGTTATTTTCAAAAATGACTTGGATGCGGGTGTTGAAGAGTTGGATAGTAAGTTTGCCGATGACACAAAGGTGGTTGGAGTGGTAGAGAATGTGGAGGGCTATTGTAGGTTGCAATGGGACATCGAAAGGATGCAGAGCTGGGCTGAAAATGGCACATGGAGTTCAAACTGAAGGAATTCACTTTGCAAGCTGGAATGTGAATGCAGAATACATGGTTAAATGCAGTGTGGAGAAACAGAGGGATCCTGGCGTCCGTCTCCACAGATCCCTCAAAGTTGCCACCCAAGTTGATCGGGTTGTTAAGAAGGCATATGGTATGTTGGCTTTCAGTTGCAGGGGGATTGAGATTAAGAGCCGCGAGGTTATGCTGCAGCTCGATAGAGCCCTGCTCAGACCTCACCGGGAATATTGTGTTCAGTTCTGGTCTCCCCATTATAGGAAGGATAATGAAGCTTTTGAGAGTGCAAAGAGGAGATTTACCAGGATGCTACCTGGACTAGAAGTCTTACGAAGAAACCGTGAGGGAGTCAGGGCTTTTCTCATTGGAGGAAAAATAGATGAGAGGTGACTTGACAGAGGTGTACAAGATGATGAGAGGCAGATAGAGAGTGAATAGCCAGAGACATTTTCCCATGGCAGAAATGTCTATCACGAGGTGGCATAAATTTAAGGTAATTGGAGGAAGTTTTAGGGGAGATATCAGAGGTAGATTCTTTACACAGAGAGTGGTGGGTGTGTTGAATGCACTACCATCAGTGGTAGTAGAGTCAAATACGTGAGGGAAACTTAAGAGACTCTTGGATAGGCACATGGAACAAAGTGAACGGAAGCATGTAGGTTAGAGTAGGACAAACAACACAATGTCGAGAGCTGAAGGTCCTAACTGCATGCATTAATGTAGAACCTTGAGCTCAAAATCTGCAGGAATTCATGTAAAACTCCGTTATCTCACTTTTTAGCTTAGAATCAATCTAAACATCATGGCATAGTCAGAGAACACAGGGGGCCAACACCTTCAACATTTTATCTTGCTATCAGCATTGTTCACAGCTCACCTGAGAATGCAACTTTTTTTTTAATAAAAGGTTTTGTGATTTACACATGAAAGAAGTGAAACTATCATGCTATTCTAACAGATGAAAGGCTTAACAGAGAATCAATTTTTCCATGTATAATTTCAGTTACATCACACTGTAAATTTTTACTATAAATTCTGTGTTACGATCGAGCCCTCCACTATCACCTGATGAAGGAGCGATGCTCCAAAAGCTACTGTGCTGCCAATTAAACCTGTTGGAACATTACCTGGTGCTATGTGATTTCTAGCTTTGTACACCCCAGTCGAATACCGACATCTCTAAATCAGTACTGTTCTTTGTTCTGTGTTCTATGGAAGTGCTCAAGAAGATTGGACATTAATAAGATTTGAGACTTGGAGCAGGTCAGCCTTGATCTTAGTGAAGGGCAAGGCAGGCTTGGGATGTGAATGACCTGCACCTGTTTCTGATGCTTTCCCATTCTGTTATTGGAACGTTAGTGTGTGTTATTTTCCTGGAAGGTCTTTTATGGACTATTGCAATCAGGGAGACACGTGGATTTTGTGAGCCATCACTGGGTGAGATTTGGGGGCTGTATTCACAGTGAATCTGGGTCTACAACATGTTCAACAAATGAAGCATAAGATACAGAGAGGGGAAGTTTTGTAAAGAGAAATGAGCAACCTCTTCCATATCCAGCCTGGTTCTTCCAATTACATTATCCAATCTCCCAAACCGAGTGGGACAGTCTCGAGGGACCGAAATGTTTCCCCTATTTCTGTGTACCATGCTATAACAATAAGTTGACTCTAACTGCTCCTGTCTAGCAGGTTAGAGGGGTTGAATGGAACACAGAAACATGGGACTGAGGAGCAGGAGTGGGTCATTAGAGAATTTGAGCCTTCTCCACCAGGCATTGAGATTGTGGCTGATCAGATTGTGGTCTCAGCCTCATCGTCCTGTCTGTGTCCCATTATCCATGACTCACATTTCTGTCAAATCTTTAACTAACTCAGCTGTGAATACTTGTAATCAGAGAGGCACCACAAACTTCCGGGGAAGAGAATTCCCATTCGAATGGCCCTTTTAGAATTCTTCCTCATCCCGCTGTGAGAATAAGAGAATCATACAGTGTGGAAAAAGATCCTTTTGTCCAATTTGTCCATGCCAATCAGGCATCTTAATCAGATTGCGTCCCACTTGCCAGCATTTGACCCACATCACATGATCCATTCCGATTTATGCACCTATCCAGTTACATTGTAAACGTGTAATTGTACCCGCTTTCACTACTTTCTCTGACAGTACACCCACCAGCCTCTGTATGAAAAGGTTTCCCCTCAGGTCCCTTCTGTCTTTGCCCTGTCACCTTCACCCTATGCTGTCTAGTTCTGGACGCCCCTACACTGGGAAAAAGATCTTGACCAATCAGACTCTCCATGTCCCTCAGGACTTTATTAAACCTCTGTCATGTCACCATTCAGTCTCTGACAGTCCAGGGGGAAAAGCCTCATCCTGTTCATCATCTCCCTGTTGCTCAAACCCTCAGGTTCCAGAAAATCTTTGTAAATCTTTTCTGCACCCTTTCAAGCTTAACAAGAGTCAACTGATATGTACACAGTTTTCTTAAAGTGGCCTCACCTACGTCCTGTACAAGCGCAACACGTTACTCCAACTCTTATTCTCAATATTCTGACCGATTAAGGCAAGCATGTCAACCAGGTTCCTCACTACTCTACCGACCTAAACTCCACTTACAAGGAACTATGAATCTTCACCCCTAGGTCTCTTTGTTAAGCAACATTCCCCAGGGCACTACTCCGCTTTAACTTTCCAAAATGAAAAACCTCACAAATATCTAAATTAAACTCCATCTGCCAGTCCTTGGCTCATTGATGATCAAGGATCCCGTTATATTCTGAGTTAATCTTCTTCACTGTCCACTGAACCAATTCGGTGATGTTATCTGTAAACTTACAAACCATGCCTCCGATAATCACATCAAAGTTGTTTATAGCCGTGATTAAAAAGCAGTGAGCTCAGCACTGATTCTTTCAGAAAACCGCTGGCCACAGGTCTTAGGTTTGGATAACAATCCATTACCTTCAATCCAATTTTGTATCCAATTGGTTAGCTTTTCCTCGATTACATATAACCTAATTTTAGTAATCTGTCTACGATGGGAAACCTTATTATATGCCTTGCTGAAGTTTGTGTAAAAATTGTACACCACGGTGTATTCTTCAATCTTCTTTGACATCTCTTTATAATACTCAATCACATTAATTAGACATGATTTCACAAATCCATATTGACTATCCCTAATCATTCCTTGTCTTTCTAAATAAATGCAAATTCCATCCCTCAGAATCCCCTCCAACGAACTCCTCGTCTCTGACCTTGGCTGATTGAGTCGATAATTCCCTGTGTTGTTTTGGCTCCCTTCTCCCTTTTCTATCCCCACTCCTCCACTGCCCACAAAAAATAATTATAACTATGGTGGTGACATGGCCAATGACATAGTTCTCCCTTAGCCATGTTTCAGTAATGGCTATAATATCCCAGTCCCACGCACCAATCCATGCCCTGAGTTCATCGACCTTACCTGTCAGCCATCTTGCATTGAAACAGTTGCGATTTAATCCAACAGACATTCCTTGCTCCCCGTCGTTGTCTTGCCTGACCCGTCTCTTCATTTTCCTGTTTCTGATTACTGTATCTCCTTCCAGCCTCGCACTTCCCTCCCTGCTGTTGAGGATCCCACACGCACCCGACCCCAATCCCAGCCAATCTAGTTGAAACCATCCCTTGCAGCAGTTTCAAACATGCCTGCCAGGATATTGGTCCCCTTCCAGCTCAGGTACAACCTGTCCTTCCTGAACACGTCACCTTCCCCCACAAAAGATCCCAGTAATCCAAAAGTCTCTGCACCCTGCACCAATTCTTTAGCCACCCCTTCATCTGCCATATCATCCTCTTCTTACCCTCACTCGCACGGAGAACTGGAAGTAAACTGGATATTAGCACTGTCTTTTATCCTTTTCTCTCGCTCTCCACAATCACTCTGCAGGATGTCATCACTATTTCTACCTGTGTCATTCTGTCCTTTGTACCAATGAGCACAATGACTTCTGGCTGCTTCCCCCAACTCTCCCCCCCCAACCCCCAGTGAGAACGTTCTGCAGCCACTCTGATACATCCTGGACCCTGGGCATGTGGGAGGCTACACACCATTCCAGATTCCCATTTGCAGCCACAGAATCCCCTGTCTGTTCGCCTCACTATCGAGTCGAATAATTACTTCTGTTGTTATTCTGCTTGCACAGCCTTCTGACAATGGGATTTCTTCATGAAACAGTTGAATTTGGCTGAATTGTTTTGCTTCAGGCAATGGGGAGATTCCAATGAATCCTCATCAGGAATCCTCCATTAGTGGGAAAGACGACTGGGCTTTTTTTCACTCCCAAACATTGCTGTGATGAGCGATAGGGAAACAGAAAAGGAGCAATAGAATGTTTCTCCACAGATAGGCTACATTTTCCATCTGTAAGTTAAATCAGTAACGTTATCAATCCCACACTGTACTCTGTGAGCTCTTCTTGAACATTGTATGAACTATATGACTCCATCACATTCTCGACTTCAGGTCAGTGCATTATTGCAGAATCAATTCATTAACAATAAATGTTTCTACTTGTTTTGAAGATGTGTTACTATGTGCTTGCATAATGTAAAAATAAGTGTTTCATGTCTTCACAATATCTGTGTTAAAATGAATATTCTTAAACATATACAGTAATTGCTGGAAAAGCTCAGCTTGTCTGTCAGCAAGTAGGAAGAGAATTCACAGTTCAATTTTACTGTCCAATGACCTTTCCTTTGAAACTGACTTATTCTTAAATTATTTCCCCAGTTTTATTCTCCCACACAAGAAGAAATATTCATCCAGTATTCACCAACTACACTCTTCTCAAGGTCTTATATGGCCAATAAAACATCCCTCATTCTCAGGCCGAACTGTTAATTCTTCGTAACGTAATGTCTTCATCCCAAGAATGCGTAAAGAGAAACATCTTTGAGACGTTTCGAAAGCAATTTTGTTTTTTTTTTCAGTTTAGGCAGTTAAAACTACACATAATACAACAGATGTAATCTCAGCAATGCCCTGTACTGATGCAAAAAATATCGCTAAGATCATACCCAACACCCCTTGCACGAAACAGGATCACGACATTTACCTTCCAAATCACTTGCTACATCTTCAGGTTAATTTGATGTGATTCATGTACAAAGACACACAAATCCCTCTGTAACACTGAGTTCTGCATTCTCCTTGCATTGAAATAAATTTCTGCTGTTTCGCCTTTTCCCCAAAACAGAAAATTTCCATCACATATGTATTGTACTGTGTTTTTTTCTGCTGAAGATTTGCTCACAGACATCCTCTGTCTCTATGCCATTGCTTGTTGCTGTGCCCTCCCCCAGTCGGTATCCCATTGCAAACGCTCTGCCCTCCTCCTGTTTGCATCCCATTGCAGACGATCTGACCTTCCCCATCTGCATCCCATTACAGACGCACTGCCTTCAGCTGTCTTTATCGCATTGCAGAGGCTCTGCCCTTCCCCTGTCTGTATCCCATTGTAGATGCACTGCCATCGCTCTGCCCTCCGCTGTCTGTATCCCATTACAGACGCTCTGCCCTCCCCTGTCTGTATCCCACTGCAGACGCTCTGCCCTCCCCTGTCTGTATCCCACTGCAGACGCTCTGCCCTCCCCTGTCTGTATCCCACTGCAGACGCTGTGCCCTCACCCATCAGTATCCCATTGCAGACAGTCTTCCCTCCCCCTGCCTGTATCCTATTGCAGGCATGCATCCCTTCCCCAGTCTGTCTCCCTTTCAGACGCTCTGCTCTCCCCCTGTCTGTATCCCAGTGTAGACGCAGTGCCTTCGCTCTGCCCTCCACTGTCTGTATCCCACTGCAGATGCTCTGCCCCCCCCTTCTGAATTCCATTGCAGATGCTCTACCATCCCCCTGCCTGTATCCCATTGCAGGCGTGCATCCCTTCCCCAGTCTGTCTCCCTTTCAGAGGCTCTGCCCTTCCCCTGTCTGTATCCCATTGCAGATGCTCTGCCCTCCCCCGTGCATATCCCATTGCAGACGTCCTGCTCTCCTTCGTCTGTATCCCATTGCAGATGATCTGTCCTCTCCCTGTCTGCATCCCATTGCAGACCTTCTGCCTGCCCTCTGTCTGTCTCCTATTGCAGACGCTCTGCCCTCCCCCCGTCTGTATCACATTGCAGACGCTCTGTCTTCTCCCTGTCTGTATCCCATTGCAGACGCTCTGTCTTCTCCCTGTCTGTATCCCATTGCAGATGCTCCGCCCTCCCCCTTCTGTATTCCATTGCAGATGCTCTACCCTCCCCCTGCCTGTATCCCATTGCAGATGCTCTGACCTCCCCCTGTCTGTATCACATTGTAGATGCTCTCCCCTCCCCTGTCTGTATCCCATTGCAGACGCTCTGCCCTCCCCTTGTCTGTATCCCATTGCAGACGCTCTGCCCTCCTCCTGTCCCTATCCCATTGCAGACGCTATGTCCTCCCTCTGTCTGTATCCCATTGCAGACGCCCTGCCATCCCCATCTGTACCATTGCAGACGCTCTGCTCTCCCCTGCCTGATGAAGGGCTTTTGCCCGAAACGTCGATTTCGAAGCTACTTGGATGCTGCCTGAACTGCTGTGCTCTTCCAGCACCACTAATCCAGAATCTGGTTTCCAGCATCCGCAGTCATTGTTTTTGCCTCCCCTGTCTGTGTCCAACTGCAGTCAGTCTTCCCTCCACTGTCTGTATCCCATTTCTGATGCTCTGCCCTCCCCCCCGTCTGTATTCCATTCCAGACGTTCTACCCTCCCCCTGTCTGTATCCCATTGCAGACGCTCTGTCTCCATTTGACATCTTATTGAATGACTATCCTGGTGCATGAGCAAACTGAGCCCCATCTCCTTCATCCAGTTCATTAGAATAGATTGTAATTTGTTGATGACCTCATACAGATACCTGAAGAATTCCACTCGTTACAGCTTTCCAAACACAAAATGAGTAATGATCTCTAATCTGCATTTCCTGACAGCTCCCCAGGGTGTCCCTGCTTCTGCATAACAGCCTGGGATGGTTATAGGGCGTCCCCCTGTGCTGTGTAATTTACTGAATACTTCATTCTGTTTGGTGCGGTCTGTTTGGTGCAGCCCATTTTGCCGCAGACCCATTTAGGCGCAGAACTATTTCAGCGCAGCTCATATTTATTCCTTTTCAGGCTTCGATAAAAGCATTAATCAAAGAAATTTAAATAAAAATAATGTTTATTCCCTTGAGTAAAAATGTTAAAAAGACACTTGAGTAAGTATAACACTGACTCAGAGTTTTATTTCAGAGGTAAAATGATAATTAGTCTTTCATTTATTCAGATTGAAAACATTCATGAAGCTATTGAACATTTGTCTGGTGCGCTTCCAGATGAACTGCAACCGCTGCTGGACTGGTTCGAGGATAACTATGGAGGCAGAAGATTACGCAGAGGAAATGGTCGGCGTCCACCGCTTTTTCCAGTTGGAATGTGGAATTTATATGAAAGGACTTTAAACAATGACGAAAAAACAGACAATAATGCAGAAGCTACCCACAGGAGATGACAATGCGAACATGATGTGGAACATCCAGTTATTTGGAAATATATTGACAGTTTACGAAAAGTTCAGAGAGGAAGGGACATTTACGATGAGCATCTGGTAGCAGGGCATGATATTCCGTTGAAATTAAAGAAGAAGACACAAGAATACAAACACTCGTAAGAAGTTTTGGTGAGAGAAATGATGTCGAGTATTTATGAGGGAATGCCCACAATTTTGAATGAACGTCATGTTTTAGATTTTTCATAATGAACTTATTCCGTTCACTTTTTTTTATTTTTAACATTTTTACTGAAGAGAATAAACATTATTTTTATTATAGTCTTTCATTAATGTTTTTAACTAAGCCTGAAAAGTGTGAGAGATGAGATTGGAAATGCCAGCGAATTTTAATTGAGAATTGCTCTTTCCTGAATATTGCTGCTTACTTGGTTGGTGGGATGTCGATGTTTCACAATCTCCACACAAGGTGTCCTGGTCCTCTGTGGCTCTTTCCAGGATCCTCCCCACATGTCGAGGTAGTGCGTGAGGGAACAGATATCGGTCATTCGAACACACTTTATGTCCTATTCCAGGATGTTTCTCCTGGAATTGGTGAAGAGGAGGGATGGAGTGAGGGTGGGAGTGGGTACCCCTACTATTAGTGCTGGTGTAGTGGAAGGGAGAAGGGTGAGATGTCTGGAGGGAGTCTGACCACAGTGTTGTATCCATGAAGTGGTATTCGTGTGCGCGGCTATTGTGTCAGTGAGAGAAAACGTCGGGGAGGGAAGGTGCGAATTCAACAGTGAGTGTGGTCGTGCTTGAGCCTTATTTGGAGATAGAGTGTGAGCCTTATTCGGGGGCAGGTGTTATAACAGATATACGGTGAGTGCAAGGGAGCAGAAGAATATGGTGACACTTATCCTGGCAAAGTTGGGGGAAAGAATATTGATGCTTGTCCTGTATTGCTGACCAATACTTCAGATCATCTCAGCGTTGAGGTGAATCTCCCTGAACGTCTTGTCCAGGTCTATCGCTAATAACGCCACAGACCTTTTCCATCACATCCAAAAGAATCAGTTTGGGTAGATCTACAAATAGCAAGGTGAAGCAAACATTAGTGCGTGATATATCAAACCCAAATCTATCACGCAAATACTTTACATCATATGTTCTGGAAATTAGGTGTGTAAGTATATGCAAGGGAAAGCAATGACATAGTGATATTATCGCTGGGCTCTTAAGCCAGAGACCCAGGTAATATTCTGGGGATATGATTTCAAATCCTGCCATGGCAGATGGTGGAATTTGATTTCAATATGTATCTGGAATCAAGGGTTTATGATGACCAGGAATCCATTGTCGATTGTTGGAAAATCTCATCTGGTTCACTGATGTTCTTGAGGGAAGGACACTGCTGTCCTTACTTGGTGTGGCCTGCATGTGACTCCAGACTCAAGACAACGCAGCTGACTCTTAACTGCCCTCTGCCATGGGCAATAAATGCTGGTTATCCAGCGACGCCCTCATCCTGTGAATGAGTAGCAAATAATCATGGGTGCTGCAGTAATACTGGATTGTCTCAAGTTGCACCGAAACTGCATTAACTAAGTGACTACTAATACTGTGAAGAATAACTTCCATAAGTGTGTATCAGGTCGGTTGAACAGTATGTTGTTAACCAAACTAGAGAGCAGGTTATTTCAGATTTGGTGTTGTGTGGTCAGGAGGACTAATTAATAACCTTTCTCTGAAGCAGCTTTGGAGGAATAGTGACATCAATATGTTGCATTTTTACACGGCGTCTGAATATAATATCGAATGTTCGAGCGTTCTGGTCACGCATCATGGAAGCCCTGCAGACTAGAGGGTTAATTACACTCCAGTGAATTGGGGAAGTACAATATAACATTCAATGGGAGAAGCAATGTTTGTGAGAGTCATACAGTCCGACAGCACGGAGACAGGCCCTTCAGAACAAACTGGTCCATTCCGAACGAAATGTTAACCCCATTTCCCTGCCCTTGCCCCGTATCCTTCTTATTCTTTCCTATCCGTGTATTTGTCCAAATGCATTTTAAATTTTGTGAATGTACCCACCTCAACCACTTCTGCTGACAGCTCATTCCATGTGCATACCACCCTGTTTGTAAAAGAAATTGCCGCTCAGGTTCCCTTTTACTCTTTCCCCTCGGATCTTAAATTAATGCCCTCTGGTCCGTGGTTGCTCAACCCTGGGGAAAAAAGACAGAGTGCATTCACTCTATCCATGCTTCCCATGATCTTATACACTTCTATCAGATCCCCCTCAGTCTCATACACTCTAAAGGAAAAACTCCTAGCTTGCCCAACCTCTCACAATAACTCAGACCATTGAGTCCAGGCAACATCCTTGTAAGTTTCCTCTGCACTATTTCCAGTTTAATAACATCCTTCCTATAACAACATGAACAACACTGAACATAACACTACCAGTATTGCATCACCAGCAACCTCTATAACTGCAACATAACTCCCTAATTTCGATACTCATTGCTCTGACTGATGAAGGCCAGTCTGCCAAATGCCTTTTTCACTGCCCTATCTACCTGTGACTCCACTTTCAGAGGACTTTGAACCTGAATCCCAAGGTCCCTTTGTTTCAATACATCCTAAAGACCCTGCTATTCACCATGAAACTCCGACCTTGCTTTGACTTTCTAAAATGCATGAACTTACACTTATCTGTATTAAACTCCATTTGACATTTCTCGGCCCACTTCCTCACCTGATCAAGGCACTGCTGTAATTTCTGAAATTCCTGATAGTCTTCCTCACTGTCCACGACACCGTCTATTTTAGTGTCACCTTGAAACTTATATTCATGCCTGTACATTCTCATCTAAATCATAGATGTGTGTAATATGTAAATATATATCCAATAAACATGCATAAAACAAACAGTAATAGTCCCAGAATTGACCCCTGAGGCATTCCACTCATCACAGGCCTCGAGTCCGATAAACATGTTTCCACTATTACATAATGTTTCCTACCATCAAGCAAATTTTGGATTTGATTTGCCAGCTCCCCCTCAATTCCATGTGATCTAAACTTCCAGAGCAGCGTACAATGTGGAACCTTACAGAAGGCCTTACTGCAATCCATATACACCAGGTATACCACCAAGTTACTTGTCATTTCACCAAAGCAATCTATCAAATTTTTAAGACATGATCCCCCATGCACAAAGCCATGCTGACTGCTCATAATCACACCCTGCCTTTCCAAATCCATGTATATCTTCTCTCTCAGAACCTAATCAAGAAACATACCTACTAGAGATGTCAGGTTTACTGGTCTATAGGTACCAGGTTTTTCTTTGTAGCTCTTCTTGAATAAGGGCACAACATTCGCTACACTCCAGTCATCCTGGACCTCACCCGTTGGCTACCGATGATGCAAAAGTACCAACCAAGGCCCCCGTTATTACTTCTTTGTCCTCCTGCAGTGTTCCTGAATATATCGGGTCAGGACCAGGAGGTTTATAGAAATACTGATATGTTGACTTATTTCAGGTGAAAACACCAATGAATGAGAAAGTGACTTAATGATGATTAAATTAACAAATTAAAGAATATATTAATCACAGGAAGTGACTTCAGAAGAATTCCAGACTTTGTGGAATCCTGAGAATTCTCAGAAAATTGCAATCCAGAAAAGGAGGGTCATGAAACTGATCAGGAAATCAAAAAGCGAACATGCATGCAAACAAACAGGAACACAAAGACTGCAAAAATCTACGATCTATATTTCAAAGGAATGAAAAACATAGTCAAATGTGGAAATTTCAATCGGGAGAGACGAGATTATGGTTGATAACAGGGAAATTGCAAAGCAAATGACCAGTTACTTTATATCTGTCTTAATGGAGTAAGATCCAGAAAATCACCCAGAAATACGAAGTGATCGTCTCGGACTTGTGGAAGTAAAGACATAAAGTCAATTCATATCAGTAACAAGGCAATATTAAACATGCAGCTGGATTGAGCATTGCTCAGCTTGACAAACCAGATGTACTTCATACCAAAATCTTCAGAAATAAATCACACATAGAAGTATCGATTGCATTGTCGAAGATTGCGTTCTATTTTCCTGTACATTCTGCAGAGTCTGGAAGCTGGTGTAGATAAATGTACGTTAGTAAACATGATCCAAGCACGATCGATGAATGGTAGGGATCCAAGCATCTCCAAAGGGAAGAAGAGATAGTGTGGAGAACTGCAGACTAATTAATTTTACATTTGTCGGGAAACTGTTGTAATCTATTATATAGGATGTGATATTGGATACTTAGACATTAACAGCAATATTGGAGAGACTCAGTATGCATTTCTGAAAGGGGCATTATCCTTGACAAACTTTGGAGTTGTTTGAAGTTGATTCTTACAGCATAGATAATGGGGATCCAGTAGAATTGGCATATTTTAGATTATCAGAAGGCTTTCTATAAGAACTCACACAGTGAGTTCGAAAATGCATTGATGTGAAGGGTATTTGGAGGAATATATGTAAATGGAAAATTAAAGTTTGGTTTGCCTTCCTTAAAGGGAGTCAGAATATAGATGTAAAGACATGTTGAAGCAGTTTCACAGAGTTTTGGTGAGACTGTACCTGGAATATTGAGAACAGTTTTGGTGACCAAATCTGAGAAAGAATATACTGAGCACAGAGGAAGTGAAATGGACATTATCCAGATAAATCCCTCAGATAGGAGATTGCGTGATGAGGAAGCTCGGCCTATGTTCTCTTGAGTTTCAAAGAATGAGAGTTGGGTCACTGTCAACTTTATAAAACTCACAAAACATACGACAAGTTGGAAATTAACAGATGTTTATCAGGCTGTCTAATCCACATTCAAGGCAAATAATGGCAGGATAAGGACAGAAAATTGAAGACTGAAATAAGGAGGAAATTCTACACGTGGACGGGACTGACTAACACAGGGGCAAGGCAGGGCAAGATTACGGAGAATCCCCAGACAATCTATAAGTGTGTCAAGTGTAACAGAATAACCAGTAAATAGGTAGGCCTCATTAGTGACTTGTCAAGTTGCATCTAAATCAACTTTAGTAGTAGGAGAAAGAGGGGAGTGTGGAAGGCTGTTTGTGTGACTGGGGGCCAGTGTACCACAGGCATCAGTGCTGGGTCCCTTATTATTTGTGATTCAGAGGTGTTAGTGTTGGGCTGGGGTGGACAAATGTAAAAATAGCATAACACCAGACTATAGTCTAACAGATCTATCCGGCAGCACAAGCTTTCGAAACACTGCTTCTTCATCAATGTGCACAACCACGTGATGTAACTGATGTTGAGAGATTTTTAACCTTATTAATTGTGGTATTCAAAAATGATGTAGCTGTGAAAATGGATGAGGGGTGGGGTATGTAATAAATAAGTTTGTGTTTGATTCAAAGATTGGCCGGGTGATTAGCAGTGAGGAGGATGGCCTTATGTTACAGGGTGATACAGATGGAATGGTCAGATGGGTGGATCAATGGCAGATGGAATGCAAATCTGATAACTATGAGATGATACACTTTGGGAGAAGGAACCAGACAGGGGAGTACTCAATGTATGGCAGTACACTAGGAAGCTCAGAAGGTGCTTCTCCACATATCGCTGAATGTGATTGAACAGGTTAATACACAGTTTGGGGAAGGATAGGGGAATATAAACATAGCCTTTATTCATCTAGGCATAGATGATAAGAACTATGCAGAACTTTGATGAGGGCAAGATGGAATTCTGTGTGTAGTTCTGGGAACAACATTACAGGACGTATGTGCTTGTACTGGAGGGGGTACAGAGAATATTCACCAGGATGTTCCCTGGGATGGAGCATATCAGCTATGGAGAGAGGCTGGATAATCTCAGGTTGTTTAGTTTGGAGGAGAGAAGGCTGAGAGGTCTGTGATTCAGAAGAATAGGATTACGAGGTCCATGGACAGTGTGGATAGACAGCAGCTTTTGGTCTAGGGCCCCACTTTTAAAGTGAAGGGTTTGCGGTTCAGTGAAGATTTGAGAATTGTTTTTCAACCAGAGGGTGTTGGGGTCTGGAATGCACTTCTTGAGAGTACAGTTGTCATGGTAACCTCTACCCATTAGAAACGACACGGCTGTGCACTTCAAATACTTTAAGATTCACGGCTATGGTCATGTGTCGGAAAGTGGGCCTAATGTGGACCGTGCTGTATTTCTGGTCGTACAGAGTCTTTGCTTCTGTGATTGTATGGCTGTGGAAGGTCAATCATTGAGTAGCTTAAGGTAGGAATTAATGGGTTTCTGAAGAATATCTTAACACAGTTGATAAGAGAGAACATGAAATATTTCCTGAAAATATGTCAAGGGCAAAATTAAGAGCAAAAAGGTGCAGATTTCTTACCGTCTGATACCAGATAATTGAGGACAGCGAAATAGCAGAACAATGGAGCAAATACTTCAGTTATGCCTTCACAGAAGAAAATAAAACAAAAAA
This sequence comes from Chiloscyllium punctatum, assembly GCF_047496795.1. Taxonomy (NCBI): domain Eukaryota; kingdom Metazoa; phylum Chordata; class Chondrichthyes; order Orectolobiformes; family Hemiscylliidae; genus Chiloscyllium; species Chiloscyllium punctatum. Next base: position 432,556 of record NW_027309931.1, read on the forward strand.
GAAAACTTCCTAGTAATACGAGGAAACTTTATTCTGGTGAGAAAAAGGGATAGAATGAAATTAGCAGCTAAACAGTTTAGAGAAAGTATTCGACTGAAATTAATGGGCATAGACAAAGTCAACAGAGATTTATGAAATGGAAACCATATTTGAGAAAGTGGCTTTTAGTAGAATTATGTAGAAGGTATCAATGCCATACGAATGGAATCTCAAAAAGAGTTTTGATAAAGCCCAAGCCTATTCTGCAAATTCGAATCCTGTGGAACTCAGGCTAATATATGGTCATAGATTTAGAATGGGAGAGCTGGCAGGAAACAGTGAGTAGGAATTAAACAATATTTTTTTTAATGGAAGGCTGGGAGGATATAGAAAGGATCATGGCTTGGGCTCCAGCTATTCCCAATACGCATCATATCTTGGGTGTGGAGCGCAACTGCAATATTCCCAAGTCTGCTGACAGCACTAAACGATGTCAGCCTTTGAGTGGATGAGGAGGATGTAAAAAAGTTCCAAGGTGATTGAGACAAGTGGAATAACTGGGCAAATACGTGGCAGATGGAGAGTAATGAAGGAGATGAAATGTGTACTTTGATGGGAAAAATAGAATGGCAGCCTCTCATTTGAAAAAGGAGTGGTTGAGAAATGTTGCTCTATGAATGAACTTAAGCTGCATTTTTGTACATTTCTGTATAGCCTGCCGAGTCCATGTAGGGCAGTGAGTTCTGAAGCCAGAGGTCAATACTGGGAATGGCATTGGCACGCTGACCATTGTATGTCGGCCCAGCAAGTGGGGAACTGTAACTTTGAAAGGAATCTGGATCTCCCTGTAGACCAGTCACTGAAAGCAATATTGCAGGAGCAGAAAGCGGGTAGGAAGATAAATGCTGTATTCACTTTCATTTCAGGGGGATTTGAGTACAGGAGTAAGTGTATCTTATGCAGCTGCACAGGGCCTTGGTGAGACCCCATCTCGAACATTGTGCAGTATTGTGTGCAGTGTTGGTCTGTTTTCCTAACAGAGGACAAACCTGACATTGAGGGAGAGCAGCAAAGGATGACCAGACTGATCTCTGGGATGACAGACTTGTTGTGGGAGCAGAGTTTGCAGCGACTGGACCTGTATTCCATGGGGTTTAGGAAAATGAGTGGAAATCTCAGTGAAATATATAACACTCTGACAGGGCGAGACGGATTAAAAGCAGGGATGGTAATTCCCGTGGCTGGGACGTCTAAAACAAGGGGCCACAATATTAGGTACAGACAGGCCACTTTGGCTTGAGATGAGAATAAATGCCTGCACTCAGAGACTGGCGAACCAGGGGTACTCTCTCCCAGATCAGGCTGTGGAAGTCAAGGGGCTGAATATAAATAAGGATTTCTGGAAACTAAAGGGATTGGGAGAGAGCAGGAGTATGGTCTGAAGATAGAAAATCAGCTATCATTCCAAGTTGTTCTCTAATAACGCAGTAAATGTGTTTCTTTGCAACACTGTGTTGTAGAAAATTGTGCAATATTGATAATGGGGTCTTTGGATAAAAGAGGATAAGTGCCGAATCAGTAAAAACCAAAAATTAAATTTGGTCTAACACACATTCGGACAGTCTAAATAAATCTTTAAATTACATGTTGTAATGGAACAGTGCTGTAAATGTAACGCTTTCACACGACAGTCACTCACTAGAGCACTGTACCTTTCACCACAATCTTCACCAGAAAGTGCGCGGAGGCTGAGTGACCATGTGATGCCGATGGGGAATTCCAGTTCTCCCCAAGATTCTCCCCACAGTTTGAAATAAAGTTGTTTCTAAATATAAACTACAATTCCCAGTTTCAGGCTCAGTTTCAAGGCCTGTAGAGCGGATTGCATTCCTGTTTTAGCTGAACACATTGATTGTACCTTTTGTAGACAGAGGGATCTTGAGGAAAGGTTTGCTGTTCAGCTGGTGTCTGGCAAGGAATCGCATCACAGTGAACACGAGTTCACTTTATAGAAAAAGGTTCATTAATTGCATTGCAGCCAAATTGTATTTAATCAACACGCGTTATCAGTGAACTGCCTGTACATAGAATGGAGGCACAAAACTGGTGGGCTGAATGGACTACAGCAGTTCTCATTTTATGGTTCACAACGTTTAAACATATTAAGGGATATGTATATTGTATGGGGAAAACTGCATTGAGGAGATGTTCGGCCATTAACGAGAATAGTGAAAGCTCAATGAGTTGTATGACGTATTCCTTTCCTGATGCTTCTGTGCAGTGTGTGGGAAAGCTCTGTAAATATTGTCACAAGCTCTCAGCTGTTAGGAAGGAGGTCTCTGCAGGGTCAACAGGATTGTGTTTCCCGTTCCCTTTTCTGATAACGAGGCTGGTGCCGGGTGTTCTCTCTGAGTTTATCCTTTAAGACCTCGTAGCAGTTTGATACAATTGGGTGCCTTGCTTGGCCGTTTCAGAGACCCATTGAAGAGTTTATAACATGTCTGTGTGTCTGGAGTCACTTTTAGGCCAGACCAGGAAAGCACGGGAGATTCACTTCCTGAATGTATACTGGGGAAGGAGATCATTGTCTATAATCGACATTGAACAAATGATCACTATTACTGACATCAGGTATTAGATCCAGATATTTTCTTAATTGTTTTTAACTAGCACCAGTTGTCAGAGAATTATCCTGGTCTGGATTAGCAATCCAATGACAATTCCACAGCAGCACCATCTCCACATGGGGGCCTAGCGGAAACCACACTGAACTGATTAACTGTTCAAAAATGGGAATAGGGATAACCCCGGGAATTACAGGCCAGTTAGTCTTATTTCTGTGGTAGGCAAGGTAATGGAAAGGGTACTGAGGGATAGGATTTACGAGTATCTGGAAAGACACTGCTTGATTAGGGACAGCCAGCACGGATTTGTGAAGGGTAGGTCTTGCCTTACAAGTCTTATTGAATTCTTCGAGGAGGTGACCAAGCATGTGGATGAGGGTAGAGCAGTGGATGTAGTGTACATGGATTTTAGTAAGGCATTTGATAAGGTTCCCCATGGTAGGCGTATGTGGAAAGTCAGGAGGCATGGGATAGAGGGAAATTTGGCCAATTGGATAGAAAACTGGCTAAACGGTCGAAGGCAGAGAGTGGTAGTAGGTGTTAAATATTCAGCCTGGAGCCCAGTTACAAGTGGAGTTCCGCAGGGATCAGTTCTGGGTCCTCTGCTGTTTGTAATTTTTATTAATGACTTAGATGAGGGAGTCGAAGGGTGGGTCAGTAAATTTGCAGATGATACGAAGATAGGTGGAGTTGTGGACAGTGAGGAGGACTGTTGTCGGCTGCAGAGGGACTTAAATATGATGCAGAGCTGGGCTGAGGAGTGGCAGATGGAGTTCAACCCTGCCAAGTGTGAGGTTGTCCATTTTGGAAGAACAAATAAGAATGCGGAATACAGGGTTAATGGTAGGGTTCTTAGTCAGGTGGAGGAACAGAGGGATCTTGGGGTCTATGTACATAGATCTTTGAAGGTTGCCACTCAGGTGGATAGAGTTTGTAAGAAGGCCTATGGAGTATTATCGTTCATTAGCAGAGGGATTGAATTCAAGAGTCATGAAGTGATGTTGCAGCTGTACAGGACTTTGGTTAGGCCACAGTTGGAGTACTGTGTGCAGTTCTGGTCGCCTCACTTTAGGAAAGATGTGGAAGCTTTGGAGAGGATGCACAGAAGATTTACCAGGATGTTGCCTGGAATGGAGAGGAGGTCGTACGAGGATAGACTGAGAGTTCTCGGCCTTTTCTCGTTGGAACGGCGAAGGATGAGGGGTGACTTGATAGAGGTTTATAAGATGATCAGAGGAATAGATAGAGTAGACAGTCAGAAACTTTTTCCCCGGGTACAACAGAGTGTTACAAGGGGACATAAATTTAAGGTGAAGGGTGGAAGGTATAGGGGAGATGTCTGGGGTGGGTTCTTTACCCAGAGAGTGGTGGGGGCATGGAATGCGCTGCCCGTGGGAGTGGTGGACTCAGAATCATTGGCGACCTTTAAGCGGCATTTGGATAGGTACATGGATGGGTGCTTAATCTAGGTTAGAAGTTCGGCACAACATCGTGGGCCGAAGGGCCTGTTCTGTGCTGTATTGTTCTATGTTCTATGTTCTATGATTATTTTTTGGACTGTGTGACAGCTCTTTCAAAAATAACCCCAACCAATTTGACTATCGTGATGGGACTGAGGGCGTGGTAATTGATCTGATTGTAATTATTCCATTCTTAGGGGATGGGGCATAGTTGACTAATTACCCACATTAGGAGAAAGTGAGGACTGCAGTTGCTAATTACCCACATTGCCAGGGAGTTGTCAGAGTTGGAGCTGGAATGAAACAGCTTCCCCAGCGACACGGCTTGTTGTGTAGCAAAAGTCCTCAGTCCTATTGCAGGAATGGTGTCAGGGCCAAATGCCTTTGTCATATCTACAGTGTCCAGCTGTTGCTTCATGTCACGTGCAGTGAATTGAATTGATTAAGACGGGCATCTGTGATTCTGAGGGTATCATATTGAGGGTGAGGTGGGTAATCGACTCAACACTTCTGGCTGAGGATGGTGCAGATACTGCATCGTCTACATGGATGCACAGGGCTGTTCCATTATTTGGGATGGGGATATTTGTGGAGTCCTCTCCCCAGTAAGTTGTTTAATGGTTCATCGACTTTTATCCATGGATTTGACAGGACGACAGAGCTTAGATCTGATTTGGTAGTCTTGAGCTCATCTCTCTGTCTGTATCAGATGTTAGTCCTGCTGTTTGTAGTGTAACCAGTCAAGTGCGGTAGCTTTAATGGATTGTCATCAGCTTTAGGTGCACGTGATTCCGACCCGACCATGTTCACCTGCACTCGTCACTGACCCAAGGATCGGCTTGATGGAAATGGTAGACGGATGGACTATCCGGGGGAAAAAGTTACAGATTGTCATTGAAATCTACAGCATCAGATGATAACCCAGTTTTAGCTGCAATATCGACAGTTCAATAATACTGACTGGCCCCAGTTCACACCGAGACCCATTCACCCATCAGCCCTGTACTCAGTGACCTACTCTGGTTTCTGATGCGGAAATACTTCCATTTTCATATTCTCATTCTGCTGGAAGTTTTTCCTTATGTGATGCCTCCAATTTATTACATAAACTATATCCATTTAAGGTACTAATCTGAATCTTTTCCTTTCAGGAATGCAATCTTCTGTATTTAAAATGAATGTGTTTCCTTCTGTTTTTTTTCCCTTGACCATGAATCAGAGCTCTGCAGTATCAGTGATGCCAGCCTTATGCAGTTTCAGAGTCAAGGAACTTGTCACCATGTGTTGGTGTTCAGTTCCCAGTGTACGGCTCTCCATGATGGACAGGATGTTTGGGCATCTTTGACAATATGTCGTTGGAAATTGTTCAACAAACAAAAATTGCTGAAGAAATGGCTAAAAACGTTGCAGAATTTTCAGGAGTGAATGCAGAGCTAAACTTCCAGTTCCAGTGAACCTTCTATAAAGCTTTTTGTATTTTTATTTCCAGTATCCATAGTCATTTGTTTAATTGAAAAATTGTTCTATGCCTATTCATTTCTGGAGAAACTCAGCAGGTCTGTCAACATCTGCAGAGAGAGAGTAACAGAGTTAGCGTTTCCAGTCCAGTGTGACAATTCTTCAAAACTGAATACAATTGCAAAATGGTCTTTTAATCCCTTGTCAGAAGTGGAGCATGGGTGGCAGGAAAAAGAGGGTGTGGCAAAAGATAAATGGACTTTTAGCAGTGGGGAATGAGAAGATTCTGTATAACGGGTCGGAATTAAGGGTTACTGGGGGAAAGAGGTTCTCTTTATTGAATGCAAGATAAAGAAGACACAACCAGACAAAGTCATACAGAGGCCAGGAGGGAGAATGTTGTCCATGTGGTAATATATAGATCTGGCCACAGATACGTTTTCACTGTCGTGATCATTACCCCCTTTAGACAAAGGAATTCAGGTGCTTGACTTCTTATTGGCACTAGCAAGCATTTCATGCTGCCTTAGTATTGAAACATGGAGAAAAACAAATCACAGTATGACGTTTGGGCTGAGTGTTGGTTACCTGTCATTTTTAATATTGTTTAATTTTGCAGTGCTTATCTTTAAACACTTGTTCTTGAAGTTAGTATCAGATGGAGTGTAGGATGTTGAGGGGTGACATTATAGAAACATATAAAACCATGAGAGGTATGGATAGGGTGAATAGCCAAGGTCTTTTCCAAAGGGTAGGGGATTCCAAACATAGAGGGAATAGGTTTAAGGTGAAAGAGGGTAGATTTAAAAGGGATGAAGGGTCAGCGTTTTTACACAGGGCGGTGTGGGTATGGAATACGCTTCCAGAGGAAGAGTGGGAGATGCAAGGACAGCTGCAACATTTAAAACGCATTTGGACAAACATATGAATGGGAAACATTAAGAGGCATATGGAGCAAATGAAAGCAGATGGGACTAGTATAGTTTGGAAGATCTGCCCATTTTGGACATTTAGAAAAGCTTCACACAGAGTCAGAGTGGTTTTGTGAAAGGGAAATGATATTTTGCCTGTAAAATCATGCAAAGTATTTCTGGAGATGCCTGTAAATGTCACAAGTGGACTTGATAAAGGAGATCTGGTGGACACGAGGCCTTCCAGAGATTTTCCACAAGGTATTACAAAACAAAGGTTCTTACACAAAACAGAAGCTCTAGGACGTTGGATACTGTATTAACGTGGGATGATGATTGTTTAACACAGAAATCGGAGAGTCAGGATTAATGGATCTTTATGGTCAAGGTTTATCTGCTGGAGTACCACAAATATCAGTCTGATGGCATCAGTTATTTGCAATCTAAGCTGACAGCCTGAAGGAGGGAGCTGAGTACAATATACATCCGAGTTTGAGGATGACACTGAGAATCAAAAGGCAGGCTGTTACTTAATGGAGAGGACTTCCAGAAAAGGAACAGTAAAGGCATTTGAGTCTTCCTGTGTATGAAACATAAAGTCAGCTCGATGATGCAGCAAGGAACTCGGTTGGTACATTAGGGGGTTTCCTGGGAAGAAAGGGTTGTGTTATTGAGAATCTCTAAAATGGTGAGGCCATAATTCATTGGGGTTTAAATGAATGAGGAGTGATACTGCTGAAACATACAAGACACAGAATGGGTTGGAGAAGGTACTGTTGAGATGTTGTTTCCATTGTTGGGCAAAGTGTCGAACTCGAGGATATAGATAACGAATAAGGAACATCGATTTCAATCTGAGATGAAGAGTAATGTCTTCTCTCCGAAGGTAGTGATTGTCTGGAATTCCCTAACCCAGAGAGGTGTGGAGGGATACAAGGAGTCGCCAGGAGAATGGAGTTGAGCCCTGGAGTAGATCAGCCATGTTCTTATTCAATGACAGGGTTAGCTTGAGGGGCAGATTGACCGACTCCTGTTCCTATTTATTAATTTCACATGTTATGCTTTTGGAAAGGAACGGGTTATTTTGCTGGAAATTGTGTTGTACAATATTGCATTCAGGGAGAACAGAGGATTTGTTGTTTTAACCCTAGGTGGGATATGTAGCTGTATTCCCAGCGTATCTGGGTCTGCAACATGTCCAACATCTGGAGCAGAAGTTACAAAGTGGGGAAGCCTGGAAACAGGGATTGGGGGTGGGGGTGGTGGTCACTTCCTGATCCAGTCTGGATTTTCCAAGTACATTTCCAAAACTCCACCTAACCATCGGAGTGGCCTCGATAGGCCGCTGTTTAGCATGTCTGAGGGCTGAATGGAACATCAGAACATAGGGCTGAGGGACACAAGTGGGCCATTCCGCCCTTTGACACTACTCCACTAATAAATAAGGTCATGGCTCATCTCATTGTGATCCCAGCTGCACGTTTCTTTCCATGCACCATTATCCCTGATTCACCGGTCTATGGAAAATCAGACAAAGCCAGCTTAGATGTAACTTAAAGATCCAGCCATCCCAAACTTCTGGGTAAGAGAATTCCCACTTGACTGAAATCCTACTTTGTGTATTTCACCTAATTCCTGCTCTGACGAAGGTTGGAAGGTGTCACTGTTTCCTTTTCTCGTCCCATTCCTTCACTGCTGACACATAATTTGAAATGTAACCAGGTTGGTGATATGGCCGATGATAAAGTTCTCAGACTGAGTCGGTTTCAGTGACAGGAACAAGTCAGGAAGATTTCTTTAGTCAGCCACAAGGAACTAATATAACTAACGGATGTGCATGGTGGATCTGTGGTTAGCAGTGCCACCTCCCATCACCAAGTAGCTGCGTTCAATTCCAACCTCGGGCAACCCTCGATGTGGATTTTGAACATTCTCCCCATGTCTGTGTGGGTTTCCTCCCACTGTTCAAAGGTTAGAGCGGATTGGCTATGCTAAATTGCCTATAGCGCCCAGCGATGTGTTGGTTAGATAGGTTAGTCATGGGAAATGCAGGGTTACATGGATAGAGTGGGGGGCAGGTCGGGGGGGGGGGGGGTAATACTGTTACGAGGGTCAATGTGGACTTGATGGATGGAATGCCCTGCTTCCACAATGTCGAGATTCTATAAAAACAACAAGAAGTTTTACTATACAAACATCCAGTGGGTATCTATCTGATCGCTCTCCTCTAGGTTTTATATGTTTCAATAAGATCACCTCTCATTCCAAGAGTAACCTGTGAAAGCCTTCATAATATAAGACCCTCATCCCTGGAATACATGAAGTGAAATATCTATGAACTGCTTCCAATTTGATTATATCCTTTCTCAGGTAAGGAGACAAAAATAATCTCAGACACAGATGAAGTTATTTTTTGTTTTCTCAGTGGTGAGAGTATTTGGAAATCTCTTCCCTGCAGAGCTTTGGAGGCAGAGATATTGAATATGTTTGAGGCACAGACAGAAGGTTCATCAATAAAAACGGAGTCTAGGATTATCGGGGAATGGCAGGAATGTGCAGTGTTGGGGAAATGCTGACAATGGTAAAAAAAATCACACTGCTCCAGCACATCCAGGAATAAAATGCAAAATGAAATGATAATATCGATAAAATGATAAGTGGAAGTTCAAGATGGTAGCGATCTGGAAGGTCTGCTTTGTTGGGCTCTGCATCACAGCACGGGCAAAGTGGTTCCCTCACCCACTCCATCCCAGCCATTTACTTAAAATGCTTAGTTTTGGAAAGATTTGAGATTTGGCAGTTGTAGTAGTTTTAGTTTGTGTAGTTTTTAAGCTCCATGAGACTTTGTTTATCAATTATCAGTAATTCGAGTTCTTCGTCTCTCGAGTTCAAATGTTGCTACAGTGTGTTCTGGGTAATGATGTGCTTAAATGGTGCACCTGGAGCATTTAGGGGAGCCATTAGCCAGAAAAGAGGAAAAATTTACTTTCTAGTCTTAAAAAGAGAGGATGGATGTTGTCCTGTTGCAGGAGATGCACCTTGATGACAAAGAACATTTGACTTTCCAGCAGGTCGGGTTTGATCGGGTTTATTTCTCCTCTTTTAATATTACGAGTTGGGGAGAAGCCATAATGGATTAAAAAGAATCTTCCATTTAACCTTCTAGATTGTATTTGATACTCACGGGAGGCTCATAATCCCCAAAGCCTTGAACTATGGTAAATAATACAGTATTTTGAATGTTTATTGCACCCCCTTCCCACCCACCCCCGGCGCACCCTCTTAAAATCCTGTTAGATGCATTTTCCAAATTCAGTTATCTTGCATCGTGGCACATTATTGTAGAAGATTTCAACTGTCTTATGGACCCCACGGTGAACAGAATGTCTTAAGGTGCCCCAATACCCTCGTTATAATGTAAGCAATTAGTGGATTTGTGCAGAAGGAGAGCTGGTGGATGTCTGGAGGCAGATCCACATCACAAGTAAGGATTTTATTTTCTTCTTTAACCGGCATAAATGCGACATGAGGGTTGATATCTTCCCCATTCCTCCAACAATCTTAGATTCGGTGGCATCCTGCACAATTGGGAATATTACCATTTCTGACCATGAAGCAGTTTACTTATTGATTAAGATTAAGGGCAATATAACAGCTTCAAGACACTAGCGAATCAATCTCTTTAGTATTAAGACTAGTTGGTTAATTGAGTATTTAGATTAGATTACTTACAGTGTAGAAACAGGCCCTTCGGCCCAACAAGTCCATACCGACCACACAGACCCATTCGCTGACATTTACCCCTTCACCTAACACTACAGGCAATTAAGCATGGCCAATTCACCTGACCTGCACATGTTTGGACTGTGGGAGGAAACCGGAGCACCCGGAGAAAGCCCACGCAGACACAGGGGTAATGTGTAAACTCCACACAAACTGTCACCTAAGGCAGGAATTGAACTGGGGTCTCTGGTGCTGTGAGGCAGCAGTGCTAACCACTGTGCCACCGTGCCACCCACTGCAATGAATTCAGATCTTTCTTAGCCATTAATTCAGATCTAACCAGAAAACCATCCATTCGATGAGAAATTGCTAAGGCTTCCGCCGAGGGATTAATTAATCCTTAGAATGCAGCAGAAAGGGGAGCACGAACGCTGGTTTGAGGCAGAGCTGAGGCCAGCCGAGAGTGCATACTATGATCGACCCTCAATGACTAAGCTGCAGAGGATCACAATGCTTCGGTCTACAGTGAATTCCACGCTCACACAGACAGCCAGGAAGGTACTTACTTTTACAAAACAAAGGCTGTTTGAACATGGTGATAAGCCAGGCAGGTATTTATTCTATCTTGCCAGGAAAACGAACGCCCCTCTTAAGCCATTACCTCAATTAGGGAGGGTACTGGGATCCTTACCTTCAATTCCAAATAGATTAATGCCTCCTGTCCGAGATTTTCACCGAATTATTTCAGCCTGAACATTTTGAAGATAGATGGATTAAGATGGAAGCACTTTTCAAGAACCTGGGTCTTCCAAGAGTAACCCCTGAATAAGTGTTGTGCCTTAATGCACCATTGTCAGCACAGCAGGGTGTGAAGCAGCTTCAGCATGTAAAGGTGCGCGTTCCTGACAGATTTCCTAGTGAGTTTTATAATTAATTTATACACCTATTGTCAGGGCTGATGTTTAACGTGTTCCGTCACTCATACAGTCACAAATCCCTCCCTCCATTCTTTAGAGAGGCTCATATCTCTCTGATGCTGAAGAAATGAAGACCCCGGAGGATTGTGCTTCTTACACGCCAATCTCACTTTTAAATTTTGGTCTCAAAATCCCGTCTGAAACCCATGAATTAAGGCTGGAAACTTTGCTGCCTTCCATTACCAAAGAGGACTAAACAGGCTTTATAAAGGGCGGCAGATCTTCCTACAATGTTAAGAATTTACTCAATATGATCCAAGAGTGTCAACAACAATCTGCCCAGGGATTATTGATCTCTTTAGATGAGAGAAGGCATTTGATTGGGTTCAGTGCCCAGATCTCTTCTGTACATTAGAACGGTTTGGTCTACGCAAAGATTTCATCAAGTGGGTGAGGGTCATTTACCGTGATCCTCTGGCTGCAGTTCTCACTAATGGTGTGCCAACCAGTAATAGTAATATTTCACCAGGCAGCCGACAAGGTTGACACCTTTCACCATTGTTGTTTACGTTGGGGATTGAGCCACTGGCGGAGGCCATCTGTAGGGATGTCAACATATCTACCCCAAAGGTGGGATATAAGTCACGAAAGATTACATTGTATGCAGATGAGGGTGTTATGTTTTTTTTATCAAATCCTGCAATTTCGGTAGCTCATGTGATGCAATGCATTCATTCGCTTGTTGCCTTTCTGGGCGATAAGATTAATTTTACAAAGTTGGAGGCCATGCCTATGGGAGGTCTTAGGGAAATACCTGATACTGAGGCTAAATCCTGGTTTCCTTTTAAATGGTCACGGGGGTGGTTTCCCTATTGCAGTATATTCATTACATCTGTCTTTGATCATTTATGTAACGTGAACTATGTCCATTTGTTGGACAAAATTAAACAAGACCTTCAAAGATGGGAGGCATTTCCAAAGTCCTGGCTAGGTCGGATAGCTGTAATTAAAATGAATGTCCTTCCTCATTTCCTACACCCCGTGTGAATGTTTTTTTTATGTTTCCCAGACAGATGAGGCATGTGGGCTGCACTGTGGCACAGTGGTTAGCACTGCTGCCTCATACTGCCAGTGACCCGGTTCACTTCCCACCTCAGGCGACTGGCTGCGTGGAGTTTGCACATTCTCCCCGTGTCTGTGTGGGTTTTCTCTGGGTGCTCCGGTTTCCTCCCACAGTAGAAAAATGTGCAGGTTAGGTGAATTGGCCACGCTGAATTGCCCGTAGTGTTAGGTGTAGGGGTAAATGTAGGGGAATGGGTGTGGGTGGGTTGTGCTTCGGCGGGTCGGTGTGGACTTGTTGGGCAGAAGGGCCTGTTTCCACACTGTAAGTAATCTAATCAAAGTTTTTTTTGAAAAAAATGGCTGGTTTAGCTCTTTTATTTGGCACCATAAGCGATTGTTTATCAAGCTAACAAAATTGCAACTGCCCCAAAGATTGTGGGGAGTTGATCACCCCAATTAATAGCAATCAATTAAGTTTTTCTTCAACGTATTTGAGTGCCTGGGCCGCTGTGGTCTTGGCGTCAATATGGCTAGACACTGAGCCCTCTCAGACAAAGTGAACCCTTTTAGTCTGTCGTTCTTAGATAAATTGACAACGTTTATGGAGTATTGTCAGAAACTAATGATGATCAATACTGTTAAAGCATGAAGGACAATCCGTCAGATTGAGGCAATACAGCCAAAACCATGTTTCTTAACCCCAATTGGTGTACCAGGTTGTCAATCAGGGATAATGGATTCCAGGTATAAACTGTGGGCAGCAAGGGGGATACCTTGCTTGGGTGATTTAGAATTAGTAGAAGCCCTGCAGAGTGGAATCAGGTCCTTGGGCCCAGCAAGTCCACTTCGACCCTCTGAAGAGTGACCCACTCAGACCCATTCCCCTACCATTCTATATTTACCCTGGTTAATGCCCCAACTTACAGATCCTGGAACACTATGAGCGATTTAGCAATGACCAATTCATCTAACTTGCACATCTGCGTGACTGTGGGAGGAAACCTACGCATACATAGTTGAGAATATACTCACTCCGCACAGCCAGTCACCCAAGGCTGGAACCAAACCCCTGACCCTGATGTTGTCAGTCAGCAGTGCAAACCACTGAGCCACCACGTGTTACTTGAGGGAGAAACAATTGTATCATTTGCTCAAATAATTCGTAAGTATGTGCTACCTAGTACAGACGCCTTCTGTTTTTTTTCCCAAATTAGAGATTTGATTAAAAAATTACTTTGAACAGACACTTATAGATCCGACATAGAGAAGTGGGTTCTTACTGCTAAGAATACGCTCTCTGTCAGTACCCTTTATTATTAGTTGGATCGTGTCCGCTCAGACAAGACTGTGCAGCTTCGTGACGTCTGTGCGAGAGAGTTGTGGGTTTAGATGTCTTCGGAGACATGGGAGGATATTTGTGAAAAAGCTCTAAGGATTTTGATCTGAAATAGGACCATTCCATGCAGTTGAAAATTCTTCACAGGATCTATCTGACCCCAGATTTTCCCTCAAAATTCAAAGTGGGATTATCTTCAGCGTGTCCTAAATGCAGAATGACTACAGGCACTCTTACTCATTGCATGTGGTCCTGCTGCATGCTTCGTATATATTGGAGCACTGCGTTAGGTGTGAGAGAGTGGGTCGAGGGGACCGAATTGGAGATGGACCTGCTTTCTCTTTTCCTGGGCCTGCCCAGAGTATCTTAAACAGATGCACATGGGGAAAAAATATATCCTTACTTTCTGGGCTAGGGAAAATATTATGTTGTGTTGTATGTCTGAAAACTCCCCGGATCTGTTGGGACTTTGTAAACTCATCATGGAGAATATCCCTTTGGACTTTCACACCAGCATGGTGCAACAAAAAAAAAACAGAGATTAATATAAGTCATAGAGTCATAGAGATGTACAGCATGGAAACAGACCCTTTGGTCCAACCCGTCTATGCCGGCCAGATATCCCAAACCAATCTAAACCCACCTGCCAGCACCCGGCCCATATCCCTCCAAACCCTTCTTATTCATTTACCCATTCAAATGCGTCTTAAATGTTACACTTGTATCAGCCTCCCCGACATCACCTGGCAGTTCATTCCATACATGTACCATACTCTGTATGAAATAGTTGCCCTGTAGTTCTCTATTATATCTTTCCCCTTTCACCATAAATTCATACCCTCTCGTTCTGATTCCCCGACCCCTGGGAAAAGACTTTACCTATTGACCCTATCCATGCCCCTCATAACTTTGTAAAACTCTATTATGTCAGCACTCAGCCTCCGACGCTCCAGGAAAAACAGCCCCAGTCTGTTCAGTCTCTCTCTATAGCTCAAATCCTCCAACGCTGGCAACATCCTTGAAATCTTTTCTGAACCCTTTCAAGTTTCACAACATCTTTCCGATAGGAAGGAGACCAGAATTGCACGCACTATTCCAACCCTGGCCGAACTAATGTTCTGTACAGCTGCAACATGATCTTACAACTCCAGTACTCTATACTCTGACAAATAAAGGAAACGCCTTCATCACTATCCTATCTACCTGCAACTCCCCTTTCAAGGAGCTTTGAACCTGCACTCCAAGGTCTCTGTTCAGCAACACTCCCTGCGAGCTTACCATTAAGTGTAAAAGTCCTTCTAAGATTTTCTTTCCCAAAATGCAGCACCTCGAATTTATCTGAATCAAACTTCATCTGTCACTTCTCAGCCCATTGGCCATTCGGTCAATCTGAGGTGACCCTCTCCGCTCTCCACTACACCTCCAATTTTGGTGTCATCTGCAAACTTACTAATTGTACCTCTTATGCTTGCATCCAAAACATTTATGTCAATGACGAAATGTAGTGAATTCTGCACCGATCCTTGTGTCACAGTCCTCCAGTCTGAAAAACAACCCTTCACCATCACCCTATGTTTTCTACCTTTGAGCCAGTCCTGTATCCAAATGGCTAGTTCTCCATGTATTCCATGAGATCTAACCATGCCATTCAGTCTCCCATGGGGAACCTCATCAAAACCCTTACTGAAGTCCATATAGATCACATCTACCCCTCTGCCCTCCTCAATCCTCTTTGTTACTTCCTCAAGAAACTAAATCAAGTTTGTGAGACATGATTTCTCACGCACAAAGCCATGTTGACTATCCCTAATCAGTCCTTGCCTTTCCAAATACAAGCACATCCTGGCCCTCACGATTCCCTCCAACAACTTGCCCATCACCAACGTCAGGCTCACTGGTCTATAGTTCCATGGCTTGTCCTTAACACCCTTCTTATACAATAGCACAGCGTTAGCGAACCTCCAGTCTTCCAGCACCTCACCTGTGACTATCCATATTACAAATATCTCAGCAAGACGCCCAGCAATCACTTCTCTAGCTTCCCACAGAGTTCTGGGGTCACCTGATCAGGTCCTGGGGATTTATCCACCTTTACCCGCTTCAAGACATCCAGTACTTCCTCGTCTGTAATATAGACATTTTGCAAGGTGTCACCATCTATTTCACTACAATTTATATCTTCCAAATCATTTTCCACAGTAAATACTGATGCACAATACTCGTTTAGTATCTCCCCCATACTTCATGTGCTAGGAAGAATATTCTGTTGTGTTGGATGTCTGAAAACCCTATTGGGTCTATTGGGTCTTTGTAAGCTCGTCATGGAGAATATCCCTTTGGACGTTCTCATTAGTATGGTGCACCGAAAAGCAGAGATTTATGTAAGATATGGCAACCCTTTCTGGATTACCGCGATGCAGGCTTATTTGCCACTCTAAAAAGGACTATTATATAGCCATGACGATATTGTCTAATGAATCACATATTAGGAACTATGAACGTATGAATGTGTATCAGTTGATGCTCTCGAAGAACGAGATTTATCACTTTGTTATTATTTATTTATTATTTATTGTTTATTTTTGTTTTCTTCTGTCCGTTTAGAGACTTTAACTTATTTTGTATATACATGCACATGGGTGTAATTTTGTTCAGTGATTTGAGTTGTTTTGTTATTGGTTTAATATAATAATAAAAATATCTTTTTCAATAAAATAGTTTGCTAAAAATTAAAATGCTAATATGGATAGATTAGAGTCCCAAATAACTCTCATTAGAGAGACCACTCGTGGTGGTTTACGTTGAAGGTCACCACACAGGTGATAGGGTAAGGTTGAGAGAGGATCCCCTTCATGAAAACCTCTGGGGAATTGAACCTGCGCTGGTGGCCTCCCTCTGCATCACAAACCAACCATCCAAACAACTGAGTGGGAGACTGTATAACTGCTACACACAGAATCAGCCGCAGAAAAAGGGCAAGAGAAATGTTAGTGACAAGGAAAAAGGTGTATTTGAGACAAAAATGTTCTCTGCTAGAAATTGCATTTTATAATGAGACAAGTGTTTGGAAGATGTCTTTGGCTGAATACAATAAGGTGAGACAAGTGAAATAACCAGAATGACTAATTGTGATTGGATATCGATAACCATAAAATAAATCCATGTTTTTGATTGGTCTGTGGAAAGCTTGCTGACTGTTGCATGAATTTATAAATCAGATGAAATATATTGAAAGGAGAGTCCGTCCCCATGTGAAATGCCTTCTGAACACATGCTAGAAGAAACCCGGGGTATGAAGTGTCTGAGAATCGTCTGCTCAGTAACAGGAACCTGGGGGTTGAATGACTGGAAGTTCCTGTAACATGGAGCTGAGAAAACCATCAGATCACCCCCAAACGTATTGAACGTTGGCGCATATTTGAAGTACTGAATGGCCTCATGATGGATTTTAATTGTGTGTGATTTGAAAAACGTACATCTCTACTCCATCCTCTTACATGTTACACACTGGGGCACAGCCGTTTTCCTGAAACTGGGAATAAGTTGGAACAATAACTGGAAAATTCCATAATTGGCATTCCCAAGACTGTTCTATAGCTATGTGGGTGGCATTAGAAAGGCAAGAGAGAAAGAGAGGGAAGGTGCTGTATGCAATAGTGAGATTGGTGGAGCATGAGCCTTGTTCGGGGGTCGGTGCTATAACAGACATACAGTGAGTGTGAGGGAGCAGAGAGAACACGGTGACCCTTAACCCTCCAGAGTGGGGAAGGTTATTGATGCTTTTCCTGTATTGCTGGACATTTCTTCAGACCGTAGATACTGCACTGAGGTAGGTGGAGAGAGCAGACCATGCTCGGTGGGTCTGGTAGTGTGGCCCCCTCTGGGAAGAGAATGGTCCCCTTTTGTACTTGCCCATCCACCAGGAACTCCATGTTGCTGTCGACAAACCGTAGTGTAATTTCCCCTTCGCTGCCATGTTTGGGGAAAATGTGCAGGGCAGCTCCAAAGTGAGAAAGCGCAACCGTGTGCCCATCGGCCTTTTCAAGATGGCACCAGTGTCAGTGATCACAGAATATCCAGGGGCATCCAGGCGATTGTGAGTACCTCCAGTCATGATGGGTGGCAGAATCGGGCTGGCATTGTATGAGAGGGACACTATGGAGTGGGGTGGGTAGTTAATGAGATGAGTTTGGTAAGATAGCACCAGGAAACTAGCTCGGCCTCGTGCAGACAATCCCTCTGTCACACCTAATTTAAATGTCACTGCCACAGTTTTTTGTTAGATTCAGCCCAGTGAGGCGAAGACTCTGCTGTCCTCACTCCCAGTTACAAAGCTGCAGAACAAATGCTCATCCAAAGCTCTCCATCGCCTGAACTCACAGCAATATCCCTTTCACTCATAATTCTTCGAAATACAGACCCGTGTTGCATTATACTATCGAAATGTCTTCATTCTGAAACCTGTGAACATATCCTTCCATGATATTTTATCTCAGTCTCCCCCCCCCCCCCCCCACATCCTATCTCCACTCCAACACACACTCATTTACAGTCATATTGCACGAGACTGCCAGTATGACTAGTCATTTGGCCTAGCTGGTCCATGGCAACCAAAATGTACATCCAGACTCACCCCATTTCCCTGCCCTTGTTCTGTATCCCTCTAATCCTTTCCTATCTGTGTATTTGTCCAATTGCCTTTTCAATGTTGTTATTGTACCCACCTCAATCACTTCCACTGACAGCTCAGTCCATATGTGTACCACACTCTATGAAAAAAAGTTGCCCCTCAGTTTCCTTTTTATATTTTTTATCATTTCCAAACATTAATGGATGTCCTCTAGTCATCGATTCACCAAACTTGAGAAAGAAGTTTGAAGTATTCACTCCATGCACGCCTCTCATGATTTTATAAGGGCTACACTTCTATAAGAACCCCCTCAGTTTCCTAAGCTGTAAAGAAATAAGTTCTAACCTCTCCAATCTCTGCCTATAACTTAGAGCTTATAGCCCAGGAAACATCACTGGAAATTTGTTCTGCATACTTTCTAGTTCCATAATATCCATTCTAGAGCAAGATGATCAAAACTGAACACAATACTCCAACTGCAGCCTTACCAACATCCTGTACAATTGCAGCATAACGTCCCAACTTCTATACTCAATGCGTTGATGAAGGCCAATGTGCCAACAGCCTTCTTCACTGTCCTGGGTATCTGTGACTCAAATTTCAGACAACCGTGCACCTGATCTCCAACGACCTTTTGTTCCACTACACGTCTTAAGCACTATCATTCGTCATTAAACTCCTCCCTGGATTTGACTTTCCAAAATGCAAGACGTCACACTTATCTAAATTAAACTCCATTTGCTATTTCTCAGCCCACTTCCCCAGCTGATCAAGGTACTGCTGCAATTTCTGATAACGTTCCTCACTGTAAGTGATGTCTCCTAATTTAGTGTAATCTGCAAACCTACTAACGTTGCGTTGTGCACTCTGGTCCAAATCATTGATGTAGATAACAAACAGCAATGGGCCCAGGACCGACCACTAAGGCACTCCACGAGTTACAGGCCTCCAGTCTGACAAGCATACCTCCACCAAAGCCATTTGTTTCAGAACATTAAGCCAATTGTGTCGCCAATTTGCCAGTTTACATTGGAGTCCATGCGATCTAACCTTCTAGAGCGGCCTACCATGTGGAACCTTATCAAAGACCTTACTGAAATCCATATAGACGATGTCCACTATCTTTCCTCATCAACCTTCCAGGTCACTTCCTCAAAAATCTCTATCAAACTTTGTCAGGCATGATCTGCCACGCACAAAGCTATGCTGACTGCTCCAAGTCAAACTCTGTCTTCCCAAATGCATCCATATCTTATATCTCCGAACCTTCTCAAGCGGTTTACCGAATACAGATGTGAAGCTTACTGGTCTATATTTCCCAGGCTTTTCTTTGCAGCCCTTCTGAATAAGGGCACTACATTTGCTACTGCCCAGTCTTCCGGGACCTTGCCCCTGAACTACCTTCTCTCGCCTTGTGCAGTGCTCTTAGATATATCTGGTCAGGACCAAGAGATTTATCTGACTTTATGCATTCTAATATTTCCAACAACACCTCTACTGTGATATTGACTGTGCCAAGATATCGCAACTAACCTCCCAAAGGTCACAGGTCTTCATGTCTTTCTTCATGATAAACACAGAGGGGAAATTGAGGACCTCACCCATCTCTTGAGGTTTTACACATGCATGCCCATTTTGGATTTTAAGGCGTCCTATCTCTCTCTAGTTGTTCATTTTATTTACTATACTGAATCTGGATTCATCTTCATCTGCTCAGCCAAGGCTTTCTCATACCCCATTTTAGCCCTGCTGATTTCCTTCTTCAGTAAACTCCTTTAACCCATGTGTACCTCCAGAGATTCCCTTGGAACCAGCTGCCTGTACCTGAGCGATGCCTCCTTTCTTTCTGCTCAGAGCCGCAATATCTCATGTTATCCAGGGTTCTCTCTTCCAGCCTCACTTTCCCTTCACCCTCACAGGAACATGCAGACCCTGAACTCGAGCTACCTCACTTTTGAAGCCCTCCCACTTTCCCGGGATCCTTTTATCTGGAAACACACTCCTCCAATCAAGCCATGAAATCCCCTGTCTAATGTCAACAAAATTCGCCTTGCCCCTATTTAGAACTTGAATCTGTGGGCCAAAGTTTTTTCCCTACCATACCTATTTTAACATTAATACATCTCTGGTCACTTTTCCCAAAATGCTCCCCCCACTTTATCTCCGTTACCTATCCTGCCCTGTTTCCCAACAGTAGGTCGAGTTTGTCCCTTCCCGAGTAGGACCCTGTATATACTGCTTGTGGAAGCTTTCCTGAACACACTTAACAAATTACGTTCCACCTAAGTTCTTAACCTTCTAGAAGTCCCAGTCTATGTTAGGATAATTAAAATCACCTATTATGACAACCCTATTGCTCCTGCAAGTCTCGCCAATCTTCCTGCATATTTGTTCCTCTAATTCCCATTGATTATTTGAAGGCTTATAGTACAACCACTATAACGTCACCAACCCCTCTTATTGTTTGCATCATTTACAAAATCTCATTGGATATTATCTCAGTTATTTCATCTTTAAATACTAGAGTGATAATCGCCTTAATCAGAACTATTGGTATTTAAATTGTTTCGATTTACATATCTTCCTCGCAGTGACTTTCACATTCGCAGCATCCCTTGTCAAGGCATATTGGAGATATGGAGCTGTAAATGGATGGGAGCTGCACATCCTGTCAGTTCCAACATTGGTTGCAAGTTTCCCCACACTGAGCTGCGATCTAACACAGTGTTACCGAACAATGCAACAGTCTGGGTTTATATATGAATGAACCAGTGCGGACTGCACAGCCCCCCACGCTCGACATTAAGCCCAGGATTATAGATCCAGCATTGGTGTGGGCTGCACAGAGTTTCACTCTGCACATAGCTGGGTTGCATTCAGCAGACACGAGCCGGATCTACACAGTGCTCCATCCTGAACATGTGAGTTAGATTGCGAATGTGAGAGAACTAAATATCTGGCTATGCCTTTATTTTTGTTTTAATTATTGTGATTGAACTCTTCAAATCGTGACTCATCCAGTTAGACCCGACCCTCTGGATGAGTCATGGTAACTGTTGTTACAGCATCTCTGTCTGCAACATGACCAACAATGGAGCAGAGGCTGCAGAGAGGGGAAGCTCTGTAAAATGGAATGAGGGAATCACCATCAGATCAGCCGTGGTCTTAGTGAATGGTGGGGCAGAATTGAATGGACCACTGATGCAACATATTCATATATTTCTGTTTGTTCCAAGCAAACTCCCCTTCTCTCCCAGTGTCCCATACTATTGGGGAGTGAGTCACCTCCTCCTGTCCCTGCGTAATAGGATCCTTGAGCCTCACTAGCCTCCAGATTTCCCTGTGCCCCAGTTTTGAGCAGTTGAGTGACTGGCTCCTGTTCCTGTGTCCCAGCCTCGAACAGTTGAGTGACTGTTTCCTGTCCCTGTGCCCCAGTTTCAAGCAGTTGAATGACTCCCTCCTGATCCCAAGTTGGTGAAAGTAGATGTCCTCCTCCTGCTCCTGTGTAACAGGCTCCAATAGCTCTGTGCTCACCTGCTGCTCCTGTGGAATAGAGCTGAGGGACTGAATGGCCTCTTCACATTCTTTACAGCTTTTCTTGATTAAAGGCCTTTTCCCGTTTCTGTAAAACACCATCAAAATCTGAATGATGTATTTTTGTATTTGACTCTCTGTAATTGAGCAAACAAGCCGATTGGCAAAATTCAGATGCTGAATAGCCTCCTCCTGTTCCCGTGTTATACACTGAAGAGTCAATAGACTCTCAGAGATGTACAGCATGGAAAAAGATCATTCTGTCTGGTCATCCATACCGCCAAACATCCTAAATTAATCTCGTCTCCCTGCCAGCACTTGGCCCATCTCCCTCTAAACGCTTCCCATGCATGTATCCATCCAAATGCCTTTTAAATGGTGTAACTGTACCTGCCCCCACCACCTCTTTTGTCTGTTCAATCCATACACGCAGCAGTCTCTGTGTGAAAATGTTGTCCCTCATGTCCCTTTTTAAATCTTTCTCCTCTCACCTTAAACTTTTGTCTTCTAATTTTGGACTCGTCTATCCTGGGAAGACATTGACTGTTTACCTTATCTATGCCCCTCATGATTTTATAAACCCCTTTAAGGATCCCCCACCCCCCCCCCCCCCCAGCCTCAACACTTGAAAATAGCCCCAGCCTATGAAAACTCTCCCTGTAACACTAACCCTCCAACACCTGCAACATTCTTTTAAATCTCTTCTGCACCCTTTCAAGTTTGACAACATCTTTCCGACAGTAGGGAGACCAGAATTAAAGGCAATATTACAAAAGTGGCCAAACCAATGTCCTGTACAGATTTAACATGTCATGCAAATGCTTCGACTCAAAGCACGCACCAATAAAGGGAAGATCACCAAATGCCTTCATCACTGCGCTGTCTACCTGTGACGGCACTTTCAAGGAATGGAAAACCTACACCACTAGTCTAGCTTTGCTGCCTCACAGGGCAGTGACCTGGGTTTAATTCCATCCTTGAATGACTCGCTGTGTGGAGTTTGTACATTCTCCCCGTGTCTGCGTGAGTTTCCTTCGGGTGCTATGTTTTACTCCAACTGTATAAACATATACAGATAAGGATAGATTGGCCATGCTAAATTGGGAAATGCAGGCTCAGAGGGATAGGGCAGGTGTTTGTCCAGTGGGATACTGTTTAGAGGTTCTGTGTGGCCTCGATGGGCCGAAAAGCCTGTTTCCCCACTGTAGGGATTCGATAATTTCTATGGAGTTCCCCTTCACTGGCAGCTTTCGATAGGGCACTACCTGTAAGTCTTACCTTGATTTGTCTTGCCCAAATGCAACACCTCATATGTAACTAAAATATACTCTATCTGCCACTCCTCGGTTCACCTCAGCAAAGTCCCATTATAGTCTGAGAGATCATTCTTCACTGTAGACTACACCACCAATTTTGGAATTATCTACAAACTTACTGACCATACTTCATATACTCAAATGTAAATGATTTGTATCAGTGACAAAAGGCAGTGGACCCACTATTGATCTTTGCGGCACACCACTGGTCACAGGTCTCCACGTTTAATGAACAAATGTCCATTGTCAC
Source organism: Chiloscyllium punctatum (assembly GCF_047496795.1). Classification (NCBI taxonomy): domain Eukaryota; kingdom Metazoa; phylum Chordata; class Chondrichthyes; order Orectolobiformes; family Hemiscylliidae; genus Chiloscyllium; species Chiloscyllium punctatum. The sequence continues at coordinate 455,756 of NW_027309931.1, forward strand.
ACCCTGTCTCCAATATTCAAGATCATTTCGGATCTAAATGGCGAGTTCTCCCTGGATCCCAGCCAGTCTAACCTTGCTAACCAGTCTACCATGTAGAACATTTTGGTAATCTTACTGAATTCCATAAAGACAACATCCACTGACCTGTCTTCATCAATCATCTTCATCACTTCCTCAAAAGATTACACCGAGTCAGTGAGACGTGATCTCCAATGTACAAAGCTCTCTTCAGTCCTTGTCTTTTCAAATGCATTTACATCCTTTCCCACAAAATCCCCTCCAACAATTTAGTCACCATTGACGTCAGGCTCAGCAATCTATGGTTACCTGTTTTTTTTTCCTTACTTTCTTAAGTAATGACACTATGTTAGCAGCCCTCCAGTCTTTTGACACCTCACCTGTGGAAATCAATGATACAAATATATCAGCAAAATGCTGACCAATTTCTTTCCTAGCTTCTCACAAACATTTGGGATACAACTGATCAGTTCACCTTTATGTGTTTTAAAATGTCAAACACCTCCTTGTAATACAGACACCTTTCAATGTATCACTGTATATTTATTCATTCTCTCGCTCTTGTAACTTCCTCCTCATTAAATACTGAGGAGAATTTTTTGTGTCATATCCCTCCAATCTCGGGTGGTTCCACAGATAGGTAGTCTTACTGATCTTTAAGGGGCCCAGTTCTCCCCCTACTTAATCTTTTACCATTAAAGGATTTGTAGGATTTCTTCAATGCCTCGTTAACCCTATTTCTAAAGCCATCTCATGTCCACATTTTTCTGGCCCGAATTCCCCGGTGACTATACACTTATTGCCCTTATACTCCTCTCGGGATTCACTTAAACTCAGCTCTGTTTACCTGACATATACCTCCTTCCTTACCTTGACCAGATCATCAATATATCTAACCATCCAGCTCTCCCTGCACCCACCAGCCTTGCCCCTCTCACTAATGGGAACACGTTTGCTCTGGACTTTCTGAAACCAGGTTTTGATGGCCTTGCATTTTCCAACCATCCCTTTCCCTGTGAATAGGGTATTCCAATCAGCCTTTCACAGGGCTCGCCTAACACTTTCAAAATTGGCCTTGTTCAAAGTTAGAACTTTAATGTTGACATCAGGTATTTCCTATTCCACAACTAATTGAAAACTAATATTTATGCGAAACAGACTTGAAAGTTAAATCAACACTTCCTGCCCCTCTATAATGGGCTCGAAAGTCTGACTAGGCTCCTCCTGTCCCTCTGTAATAGACTCAAGAGGCTTAATGGCCTCCTCCAGTTGTTCTAAATACACTCGAGAGGCTGCACGGCCTCCTCCTGTCCCTGTGTAACAGATCCGAGACACAGCAACCCATGGATTGTGAGCAGCCGTTAAACTGTATCTGATGGAGGTCCATCCTTTCTCAGATACAGAAACACAGACAACACAATGTACTCCAGGTGCCCTCTCAGTTACACTTTATGCTGCTGCAGCAACACATCTCTTTGTTCTGAATGGTTCTGTTCACAAAATGTGCCAATATTCCAGCTTTCCACCTTTTCAAGTAGCAACAGGCTAATATGGGCTGAATGGTCTTCTCTTCTCCCTCTGTAAGAGGCCCATTGGGAGAGAATTTCTTTGGCCTGTTCCTGAGCAGCAATCCCAATGCTCTATCTCAAGGTTATGAAAGGATTTGATAACAGGACATTAAAACCAGGATTGGCCGCACACTGTTCAATAAGCACCGTACTTTGTGTTCAGGTATCTAGAAACTTGCCCACAACCCCCCCCCCCCCCCCCCCCCCCACTTTTTATGCAGCCGATCTGTTATTTTATAACTGCCTCCTTTCATAAACAGAATGGAACATACATAGACCACTGCAGTGTTTTGTTAATACTCTCATATACAAGGAAAAAAAGATATAAAATATTGAAAGATTTATGGTCCATCCCTCAGCAACCCTCATCCATTGCATCCAGTATATGAAAAGTGATTTATTGAACTGGTTAACTGAGTCTATTTTTCAGTGACTGCGATTAATACCAATCTCCATGGATTCTAATTATCCCAGTGGAGGGTTTCCATCTTTTAATGATAACTGGGCTCCGTTCAATGTGTCAACCCATAACATGAGCAGAGCATCACCAACAGCACTGACAGGGATCAGCAGATCCAGAGAGAAGGGGAGGGGAAATCAGGATCTGAGAACATCAGACTGAAATGTTCCAACAATAGATCAGAATTTGAGAATATTAGACTGAAATATTCCAACAATGGATCAGAATCTGAGAACATTAGACAGGAATATTCCAACAATAGACAGGAGCTTAGCCGATTATATTTGGTATCTTTCTGCATTTGATTGGATGTCATTATCATTGCAGATCTATTTTGCTCTTCTCATTATTCAATACTTTTATTATCCCTTCCTGGCTATCGTTGGTGTTCCTAGTGAGTGTCACTATCCAGATTTGGTTTTTTATAAACCAGTTATGACTGTATTATAGTTATTTCATATCGTCTACACTTCCTGCCACTATTATTGTTCCAATCCAATCCAATCTCTCAATCTAGATATTCACTCTACAGACCACTGCTAACTGCATCAATGAAGGTCTTCAATTACTGTCTCCCTCTCTGCTCTGACAGTGTTACTCACGGATCTCTATGTTGAACTATTCAGTTTCAGGGGAGAATCATAATGCATCGTATCATTGCCTTTGCTGTTAAGAGCATGGAGGTCACTCTCTACTGTTCTGGTTACAAACTCCACTTCCTTCCACTGTTTCCATCCCATCCCTGGCCAATATCTGCAGCTGAAGCAGACAAGTCACAACTGTGGGATATCTCTTTGACAATGAGCTGATTCTTGACACCATTCCCTGACATTTCTAACTTGAAATACTCACTACTCCAGAATACATCTCACTGGTTTATTCCATCTGCTGTTTGAAACTTGAGCTATGAAGTACAGGCTTAATGAAGCCAATAATCTGCTGCTGACGGTCCCGGCTTCAAACCTGCCGAAGCAAATCTGATTCGACCTCACACCAAACTCCCATCCATCTGTCATTCATGTGCACGCGGATGTATATTGCTGTTTTGTCTGGCAATGCCTTTATTTTAACATTCTCAAACACTTCACCTCATCTGTCCATGAAACTTCCCTCGTTCTCTCTATTGATAAACAAAAAGCCTGCCAGCTGTTCTTATTTAAAATTGTTTTCTCCATGTGCGTTCCTTCTCAAACAATGAGTTTCGCATTCAACCACGCCAATCGCGCACACTGTCTCAGTCTCTGATGAACACACAGACAGAGCAAACCTTCCCATTATAGGCAGTAATCTGATGCAAGTATAGTTAGCATATGTTAGTATAGTTTTCAATACTCTCCAGATAGTGCAGTTTACTGAGCAACACACGAGCATGGTGTGCACAGCTCTCCATGCTGGGCTGTTATCTTGTCCCAGTTTATGTTTGTTTGTGGTGTTCGGTGAAGCAGATTCAGAATTTGATGTAACAAACCATTTCAGCTGATCTGACAATGCCTTTATTCAATGTTCTCATTGTTGTAATTTTACTCACGAAGATCTCACTTCTGCAGTTAGTCCCACTGCCCTGTCTTTTTCCCCATATTTACACAACATCTTTTCAGTTAATTAACTGCCTGTTTCTGTCTTTAATGTGAATCTCTCTGTCCCTTTGTATCTTTCCCGGGCCTTGGGTTTTGTCTCCCTAGTGTATCGAGTGCTGGCATTGTGTAGCTCAGAAATAATGAAATGGCGTGTGTCAGGCTGTTGTTCACTTCCCGGTGTGTCCCATGTGCTGGTTCATGGACAGGTGTATTTCAGAAGTTATGAGATACATCCTTGTACCTTGGTGTGTACCTGTGTCTGTCCCTCTCAGGTGACCTTGCGATCAGTAACACGAGAAAGACCACTGAGTAAAGGACCAGGCATCTAAATTGCCTGACAATGCTGTCACTTTTTTAATAAAATGTTATTTTCTCCTTATTTTTAGTAAGAGGTCTTAAAGGCCAAACTTCCTACTGAAAACGGCTCAAGTAAATAACTTATGGGGGTTTTAGGTTTTTAATAAATAGTAGTAACCATGGCCAGCTCGCATAGACCAGGCTTTCTAGGTTTCTTTTCATTGTAGCAATAATAATCACCAGGTGCTTGGGGTCCCAGAACGGGTGTAAGTTTTAGTAAATTATCCCTAGCTGCTATTCTCTCTGGAAGCTCACTTGATGCTCTTTCCTCCTGGATTGGAGAACTGTATGCAAGAATGCATGTTTGAATCTTCCTTTTTGCCAAGGGGTGTGTTTAGGTGATTGTAGTATATTGGAACAGTTCTTTTGTAGAAGGTACTGTATCCATTATTCTGTTATGGTTTCCAATAGTTAAGTTAGTCTAAATTCCTCTTCATTGTGTCTGGATTTTGATTGCAGTGTTTAAATACATTGTGTTTTGTTTAATGGCGAGTGGTTTGACGAGTACCATCACATCTGGAACACCCACTTCACATCTTCCTTTAAAATAAGGAAAGGTTGGCATCCAAGATAGCTCCTTAAACAAGTTTGAGTCAGTCTGGTTGGTCTATTGCAAACTGGAGACTCTTATCTGGTTCTAAATCGGTAGCACCAAATTGGGTTTAGAATTACAATCCCTACAGTCCGCAAACAGGCCATTCGACCGAACAAGTCCACACCAACACTCCGAGGAGTAACCTACTCAGACCCATTCCTCAATCCTATTATTACACATTTACCCCGACTAAGGCACCTATCCCACACATCCCTGAAAACTACAAACAATTTAGCATGGCCAATTCACCTGACATGCACACTTTTGGATTGTGGGAGGAAACTAGAGAATCCAGAATAAGCTCATGCAAACACTGGAGAGTATGCACTGGGAGGGTATTGGGTTCAAAGGTCCTGTATGGTAGTTGTTAGTGTCTTTGGTTCCGGATGTTGAATTCGGATGGTTTAAACAGTGTGTTGAGTATAAAGACAATTTTCGTCACTAAGAGTTCTCTGGGTGTGGAAGAAGTAAAGTTAGGCGTTTTAGAAAAGGTAATGAAGGGAAGCTGTAGGAATTGGCAGACAAGCTGGAGTTGGGGTTGTGTTTGTCTGTGCGAAAATGAGAGATAATTACAGCTAGAGCTCGGCAATTACATTTGGTGGAAACGCCATCAGAGTCTTTGGAAATGGCTAGAATTCAATTTCAAATGAGGCTCCTTGAACATGAAAAGGAATTGAAACAGTTTGAATTATGATGAAAAGTTGAAATAAAAAAAAGGAAATGAAGACGAAAGAGAGAAAAAGAGAGAAGAAAAGCAGAGAGTTTCAACTTCAAAAGTTAGTAATTCGAGAGGAAAGTTGACATAGAAGGTAGAGATGAAGGCAGACAGTCGGCTGGATAAGGAGGATAGTGAGGATCAGCAACCCTATATAGCCAATGGTCTGATGGGGATCTGTTTAAATACATCCAGGTATTATCTAAATTTGATGAGAATGATGGAGGGAGCCTTTTTAATATCATTTCAGAAAGTGGCTAAACAAATACAGTTGCCAGAGAACATGTGGATTTAGTTGATTCAAACAAAGCTGATAGGTATTTGCATCCCTATCAGAGGAGGTGTCTGCTGAATATGAGGAGGTAAAGAAAGCCATTTGAAGTGCATATGAGCTTGTGCCAGAAGCTGACAGACAGTGTTTCAGGAATCTAAAATAGCATGCCTGGTTAAACGCACGTTGTGTTTGAAAGGATCAAACAAATTTTGAAAGGTGGGGAAGGGTATTAAAACAGAGTAAACCTATGACCCTTAGAGAGATTCTTATTTTCGCGAAGTTCAACAATTTACTTCCTGCAGTCATGAGAACTCATGTGGAAGAGCAGAGAGTAACAATGGGAAGGTTAGAAGCTAAAATGGCTGATGATGATGATTGAGTTCAGAAAGCAAAGTTTGGTTTCTGTGAGAGATTGAGAAGAATGTGTGAGATTTTCTTAGAACATATCCCTGTGAGAGTAAGGTTTACTGGCATAGGCCAGGAGTAGCAGGTAAAGAGGTTAAAGCATTAAGAAGCAAAGAAGGAGGTAATTCTTTTATGCTGAGACATGAGGAGCTATGTCATTCAGAAGGACTATTGGAGAGATGAGAAGTGCTCCATTATGTAACGTGTGGTTGGAGTGTCCAGTGGAAACACCAACAGATTGATTCCACAATGGGGAAGGAGGCCTTGAGCTTGGTGTTGGTGTTACAACATTTCAGCATTTAAATTACAAATAACGTATCTGAGACAAATCGTTTTCACTGATCGTGACCCCTTAAAGTTTTTGGAGATGTTTTGGGAGAAAAATACCAGTCTGTGTCGACTGAGCTTATTATTTCCGCCATTCAATATGAGATTATACATGTGACAGGGTTAGAAAATCTAAGTTTTGACACTTTGTGGAAACTTGAGTGAAGAAAGACAAAGGCATTCTGTGGCAGGAGTAAAATGACTGAAATCGAATCTCGTGAACATTTGTATGCTCAGAGTCAATGTAATATATATGCATTGCAGTCAATAGACAATAGACAATAGGTACAGGAGTAGGCCATTCTGCCCTTCGAGCCTGCACCACCATTCAATATGATCATGGCTGATCATTCCTAATCAATATCCTCTTCCTGCCTTATTTCCATAACCCTTGATTCCACTATCTTTGAGAGCTCAATCCATCTCTTTCTTAAATGAATCCAGAGGCTGGGCCTCCACTGCCCTCTGGGGCAGAGCATTCCACACAGCCACCACTCTCTGGGTGAAGAAGTTTCTCCTCATCTCTGTCCGAAATGGTCTACCCCGTATTATTAAGCTGTGACCTCTGGTTCGGCACTCACCCATCAGCAGAAACATGTTTCCTGCTGCCAGAGTGTCTAATCCTTCATAATCTTATATGTCTCAATCAAATCCCCTCTTAATCTTCTAAACTCAAGGGTATACAAGCCCAGTCACTTCAGTTTTTCAGTGTAAGGTAATCCCGCCATTCCTGCCACTCTACTCATAGAGGAAGATTAGGAGGTCTAAAATGAATCCCTTTTTGTATATTGATGGATCAGTTTATTAAAGGTGGAGTTGTGAGTATACTATCACTATAAAAAGGTTATTTTATCTAGGGATTTTTTTTTGAAGAGAGGTTATAAAGACAGAGGTGCAGAAATGCTGTCTGAAAACAGTTTAAGTAAATAATTGAGAAAGCCTTTAGGTTTTATTAAAACATTGGTAACAATGGAAGGGCAGCGGCCAGCTCTCCCAGACCAGGTTTTCTTGGTTTGTTTTTAGCTGCAGCATTCAGAAGCTGTTGAGGATCCCGGAAAGGGTTGGAAGTTTCAATACCTGATCCCCAGCTGCTTTTCTCTCTGAGATCTCTGTTGATGTCGATATCTCTTCGATCGGAAAACTGCATGTAAGGATCTGTATTTGAATATATCTTTGTGCCAAGCAGTGCATACCAAGAAGATACGGTATCTATTGTTTGTGTAAGTGTTCAAACAGAAAAGCTATTTCAAAATGTTCTTTTCTTTAAGTGCATTTTAACTAAAGCATTTCAATAGATTATATTTTGCTTAATGTCGAGTAGTTTGACCAATCACAACATATCTGGAACGCAAACTTCACATCTATTTGAAAAATAAGGAAAGGTCTAAGCGACCTTCTTAAAATATTTTGCAGGGATCTGGTCTAGTCTACAACACTGAGAGATGAGGAGTTTCTGACTGACTCTTATTGAAAATGTAGTGGAGGGGTTGGGGATGGTTTGTTGGAGGTTTGTGCTGTGAGCTGCCTGAGACATTCAGGGAGACATGAGGATTTGCTGACCCATCTTTGGGTGGAGCCTGGGGACTGTAGTTACAGCATCTGGGTCAGTAACATGAGCAACAAATGGAGTAAAGGTTACAGAGTGGGGAAACTCTGAAAACACAGAGTTAGTGTATGTGTGGAAAGGGATCTGTTGGACCCACCCGAGTTTTCCATTAACAGCCTCGCAAGCTACACTTAATCCAGGAGCAGAGTGTGAGGGGACACTGATTAAACAAGGAGCTGGTCACAGAGCAGTGTCACCTCCTTTAACGCGTCCTGCAGCTTCACCCCAGGGGAAAGGACGGTGCTGCCAGTGGCTGTTCGGGTCACAGTTTCATTCAGCTTCTATGTTCTGGAACTTTCCAAACAGGACTGGGTGACATAGCAGTCATAGCCCAGTATGTTGCCATCAATGTAACCATTCGGTGACAGAGGATATATATGGTGGATGAGGTAAATACATTGTTTCACCCTCATCAGGGAGCTGCCGGGTGTATCCAGTATAATGGGATTCCCGATGGTGTACATGGCATCTGCAGAGTACCCATGTCAATGGGGAGAGGTAGAGGAACTGAAGTAGCTCTCTCTCTGTTAATGTTACCGTGTGTCCATGCACAGTACACTATGTTGGTGAATACCTCTGTCCTGACAGCAGCCACAGTTCCTTCATTCACAAGCAGACAGCAATCCCATCATCTTCGGGTCTCCATGTAGAAAGGAATGAATGTATCTTGGATAAAGGCCGTCCCCTTAATACATGCTTGAAAACAGTATCCCCATCACCAACCAAACACTTCAAAACATTCCATGTGTACGGAGAGCAATGGGGTCACTTGGAGTGTCTGGGAGCAGACGATCAAGATGGAGAAAAACCTCACATGTCTGAACGGGTCTGAGAGAACCCCCCAGGACACAGTATCATTAATCCCTGTAATCCCTCTCCATTTCAGTAACATACTGCCTTCCATTATTACTGTAAATGAAATTACAGGTTATATCATGTTATATTGCACCTGCCAAATTATTATCCATTGCCTTTACATCTCTTGATAATTTAATCTCTTGCTTATCACAGCAACATGACCAAATTCAGTATCTCTATATCTGTTCCATCCTCCTGATCATTGATACAGATTGTAAATAGTGGAGGACCCAGCACTGGTCACTGTGTGACTCCACTGGTGACGTTCTGTCAAAGTGATTTAGACTGATTTTTCCGGAGTACCTGCTTCCTGTTTGATACACAGTCCTCTCCCATTACTGTGTAACACAGTGGAAAAGCTGAATATGAATGAGGAGAATCAGTCAGGAATCCAAACTCTCGAATCTGCTCCGCCATGGAATACAATCTTGGCTGATGTCATCGCGACCACTGTTCCACATCCCTGCTATCTCTCGATCGTTAAACTCTGGTCTCTTGTTGGAAATTGTGGCTGATGAAAAAAATATCCACTCCACATCTGCACTTTCAATTATATTTCGCATTTTACAGACCTCAATGAGCTCTCCTATCGTTCTTAAAAAATCGAGAGTATAGGCCTGAACTGCTCAATTTCTCTTCATAAGACAAACACTTCAAATGTGGAATCATTCTAATGAAGCTCTTCTGAATTGCGTCCAATGGAAATACCTCATTCTGCAGGACACCCAAACTGTACTCCAGTTGCAGCCTCACTAATGCCTTGCATAGCTACAGCAACACTCCCTACCTTTCTACTCTATCCTTTTACAAATAAACGATGAAGTTATACTTGCATTTCTCAGTATTTGAAGTACCCGCAAGCAAGTTTTCTGTGATATGCAAGCAGGCACCCAGATCCCTCTGCACTTAAGCTCTTTGAAGTTTCTCTCCATTTAGATAATAATTTGCCTTTTTATTAGACTGGCCAACTTGAATAACCCCATATTTATCCACTTTAGTTTTCATTGCCAAATGTTTGCCCATTCATCCAATCTATACATATAGTTTTTAAATCTCTTGCATCATCATTCCGAAGTAATTTCCCACTAATGTTAGTGTCATCTGAAAATGTAGCTATAGTATTTTCTATCCCGTCAACCGAGTAATAATGTCGATCCCAAATGGTTGAGGCATGAGAACCGAAATCTATGGCACCCAACAAATTGCATTTTCCAATATAAAATGATACATTTAATTCATCTGACTGCATTTTGTTGGTTTACCAATCCTCCATCCAAGCCAATAAATTACTCCTAAACTGATGCTGTCTGATCTTACCACTCACTCTTTGGAGAAGCGACATATCCGATGCCTTCACAAAGACCAGATATATTCCATCTCCAGGATTCCCACTATCCACCTTGTTTGTCACAACTTTAATAATTCAAGAAAACACCTCAATCGTAGTTTATCTTTTGTAAAACCATGTTGAGTCCGATGGATTGTGGTTGACGTTTGCAAATGTCCTCAACAATGGATTCTAATAATTTGCCTTAAATTACAATACTTTATTGTGACATTTTACTCCCTAATGTATACAGCTATTTTAAGTTCTTCCCTTTCTAAAACCTTTACGTTTTCTTTGAATTCCTGTTTGATGGGCAAAAGGGTTTTAAGAGATGTGCTCCAATTGCTGCATAAGCGGTATTTGTGGCTGACTGGACTCATCATCCTGCTGGTGTACAAAGTCAATGGGATGAAGTCTTTCTGGGGTTCCCATGTTGTCATCCAGAAGGCCAGAATGACCACCTCCTGTTGATGCGTTAGAGGGGTGGGGGATTATGGAATCTTCCCGTTGCTGTGTAACATTTTGAGGGGCTGATGGGTCTTCTCATATTTCTCCATAATCGGTGGAGATACTAAACGGTCTCCTCATGTATCCCAGAGATGGGACGAAGGGAGCAATTGGTCTTCACTTGTTCCCATACAACAGGCACGTGTCTGAATTACCTCCTCCTTTCTCATGAAAGAAGTCTCAGATAGTTTTTATCCTAACACATTTCCCTTGCAACAGATTCGGTGGGTCTGAATGGCCTCCTGTTATCCCAGTGTAACAATCTCCAGTCATTGTGTGACCTCTTCCAGTTCCTTTGTTACGGACTTGAGGAGGCTGAATGGACTGATCCTGTTGCTGTGTAACAGGATACTGGTGCAGCATTGCCTACTCTGGGTCCAGTGTTATAGATTCAAGGGGCTGATTAGCCTCCTCCTATAAATATACATCAGGCTCGAGGGGCTGAACAGCCTCGTCCTATTCTGGTGTAACAGGCTCGAAGGCCTGAATATCCTCCTGTTGTTCCTGTGTAACAGGCTGGAGAACGGAATGGATTCCCCCACCATCTGTGTAATTCTCTTCAGTTCTTGGCTCCTTACTGTCATCAATGTTGAAATAAGATCATCCTTTATTTTTGTAAACTCCAATGGATACTGGATGAACCTGATCATCCTTTCGTTATAAGCTAGCACGTTCATAGCAGGAATCAGCTGAGGGAACCATCTCTGAGCTGCCTCCAACATAACAACATCCTTTCTTCATTGAAGAGGTTAAATCTGTACACACTACTCCAGATGTGATCTCACTAAGTTCCTGTACAGCAGCAGCAATGCTTTACCAGCCTGCTGTAAGGTTCCCACCCAGGTTAGAGCTGTCTCAGCTCTCTGGGGGAAATACAGAGCATTTATGAACGATCATTGTCCTTCTCTACTTCACTAGCATAACGGGAGATCTGGAGAAAATGTCACAATGATGCTTAAGAAGATCATAAATGATGTGGCGAGATGATCTCTACCATTAATCTCCCCAAATCCCACATCGCTCAGATTCTCCAGAATCTAGTAAGGTGGAGTGCAAAAACAGCAAGGAGAAGGAAACATTGATGGGAGTTATATATCAAAGTGAAAGCTGCAATACAAATGCTGGACATGTTATAAAACGGGAAATGAGATATACACATTTGTGGCTACTGCAGTAATAACGTACTGTTGACATTATATCTAAACTGTGTTAACCCAACTGAATGCTAATGGTGGGAAAAATGGATTTCATGAGCATGTGTTTGATAGCTGCCATTAACATTTTGTCGAGCACTGAGCTAGAGATCAGGTTATTTAGAAATTGATGTTGAATGATCAAAAGAACTAATTGAAAACTTTGCTGTAAAGGACCTTTTGGGAACAGTGAACACAATGCATTGGTTTTCTTTTATGCTGTTTGAGTACACGGTAGTTTTTGTTTTATTTGAAGTAACTGTTATAAATCTGAATCATGCAAGTCCTGAAGGTGTGAGGAGAAAGTGGGGACTGCAGATGCAGGAGATCAGAGTCGAAGAGTGTGGTGCTGGAAGATCAGAGTCGAAGACTGTGGTGCTGGAAGATCAGAGTCGAAGAGTGTGGTGCTGGAAAAGTACAGTCAGGCAGCGTACTAGGAGAAGGAGAATTGACGTTCTGGGCATAAGCCCTTCATCAGGAATGAGGCTTATGGATGAAGGGGGCTGAGAGATAAATGAGAAGGCTGTGTGGCAGGAGGGAGGTAGCTAGGAATGCGATAGGCAGATGAAGGTGGGGTTGAAAGTGAAAGGTGATGAAGGGAGACAGAACGCCTCATCTACTACATACATTAAAGCCAATGTGGTCTTCTCTACATTGGTAAGGCAGGTGGATCATTTCAGAGAACATATCTGGGATAGCCACATTGACCAACTCCACCGCCTTGTGGCTGAGCACATTAACTCCCCTTTCCACTCTGCCAAGGACGTGAGAGTCCTGGGCCTCCTCCATCGCCAAACCCTAACCACCCGAAGCACAGATGAAGAAAGGCTCTTCTTCTACCTTGGGACCCTCCAACCACAGAGGATTAATGTAGGTTTCACAGGTTTCCCCATTCACCCTAACTCCACCTTTTCCCAGTCCAATCTTCCAACTCAGCATCCTCCCCCCTTTTGAACGTTCCTATGTGTTCATCTTCCTTCCGATCAATCTGGTCCACCCACCTCCCCGACCTAACCCTTTCAGCCTCATCTTCCACTATCTAGTAGATCACAGGAATTAGCTTCGAAAAATGCCAAGTACCGTAGTAAGCCAGGGGATTCGGAGAAATATAGGACCCAGTAACGGATGACCAAGAAAAGAAAATCAAAAAGCGAAAAAGCATAAAAACAAAAGAAAAACATAAAGACTGCTAAAAAAAAGTACATCAGTGTATGAAACAAAAATAAAAACAAGGTCAAATATGGAACATGGGTGTGCGGACAGAATAATTTATTGAAGACAACAGAGAAATCGCAGGGAAAAGAAACAGTTTCTTTGTGTCTATCTTCAAGGCAGAATATCCAGAAATTCTCCCAGAAATACCAAGTGACCATGGGGCTTGTGTAAGTAAAGTCTAAGATTATTCTTATAAGTGTTGAGGTCATGTTTTAAAAGAAAGCTGGATTGAGTATTTATAAATCTGACAGATCAGATGTACTTGATACAAGAATTTCAGAGGAAGCAGCAATAGGCATATTGATAGCATCGCAGATTATCACGTTGTTTTCCAATACATTCCCGAAAGATATTTAGCCAATCTGGATAAGGCAAAGGTTACAAATATTATCCAACAGTTTAAGAAAAGATGAAGATGGAGAGTGGTGAACTACAGATCAGTAACTTGTCATCCGCGGTCGGGTGTCTGTTGGGCTCGATTATAAAGAACGTGTTACTGGATATATAGAAGGTAATGGGAAAACTAGGGAGGATGATAATGCATCGATGAAACGAAAACCATAAGCAGCAAACATTTTTTGGAATGGTTTGAAGATGATTCTTGTGGACATAGGCAATGAGGAGCGAATGGATAACGTATCTTTGGATATTCAAGAGGACCTTTTTTAAGAACTCTCCCACTAACATCATAAGAAAAGTTAAAGTAAAAGGAATTGGGAAGAATTAGGTGGCACAGTGGTTAGCACTGCTACCTCACAGCGCCAGAGACACAGGTTCAACTCTCGCCTCAGGTGACTGACTGTGTGGAGTTTGCACATTCGTCCCCTGTCAGCATGGGTTTCCTCCGGGTGCTCCGGTTTCCTCCCACAGTCCAAAGATGTGCAGGTCAGGTGAATTGGCCATGCTAAATTGCCCGTAGTGTTCGGTAAGGGGTAAATGTAGGTGTATGGGTGGGTTGCGCTTCGGCGGGTCGGTGTGGACTTGTTGGGCCGAAGGGCCTGTTTCCACACTGTAATGCAATGTAATCTAAACACAAGCAAATAGGAAACGAAAAATTAGGTTTACATTCATGTGAATGTAATTGAAATATAGAAGATGCCATGCGCCAGCTGCACAGAGTGTTGCTGAGACTAAACTGAGAGTATTGTGTCCCGTTTGGAGTCCCAATCTAAGATAGAATATACTACAGACGAACTGCAAAAGGTATTCTCCAGATTAATCCCTAAAATGGCAAGATTGTCTGATGTGGAAACTCAGCCTGTGATCTCGAGTTTTAAAAGATGAGAGGTGATTTTACTGAAACTTAGAAACATAGAGGGGAGAGAATAACCGAGGGACATGAAGAAGTGCAAGCAGGAGAGATGAGGGAGAATCCCATGATATTCTACACGGACAAGTAGAACAGAATAATCAGCAAACAGTTAGTATCCATTAGAAACCAAAGGGGCAATCTGTGTGTCAACCCGGAGAACATTGATAGATTGTTACATGTAAACATCACAGCTGTTTTACTTGGGAGAAGGAGGATGCAGGTACAGAATTCAGGAAGATGGACTGGAAAGCTCTTGGAAAGAGATTGATGTAAAATACGAGCGGCGGTTTGAGGCTTTGTCTGGTATAAAATTGGACCAATCTGCAGGTCTGGATACTGTTGGAGTCAAGGGAGGAAAGACGCTGACTGGAAATTTTAATTAGAATCTGACAATAGGGGAGGTGCCAGAGGACTGGAGAACAGCTATTATGTTTGCACTTCACAGTAAGGGTGGTAGAGGTAGACCAGGAAACTATAGACGAGCGAGTATTAAATCACTGTTCGGGAAACTACTGGAGAAAATAGAGAAGGAGAAAATTGAACTCCAATCAGAATGGCAAGGCTTGATCAGGGATAATCATCATGACTTTATCAGAGTGAAGTCACACTAATGGAGTTGATTCAATTAGTTTGAGGAGGTCGCTTATTTAGTTTTGATGCAATGCCTTTGACAAAGTTCCGCATGGGAAACTGAAAAAAATAAAGTAAAATCTCAGAGTATCAAGGATAACTTGAAAAGTTACAGCAAAAATTGTTTTAGTGTCAGGAGGCAGAGGGTGGTGGGAGAAGGCTGTGTGATTGGAGACCAGTGTCCCCTGGTGTACCACAGGGATCACTGCTGTGTCCCTTATTGTTTGTAGCATTCATAAATGGTAAAGGTGTGAATCTGGAGGGGGAGTGGATGGAGGGGTGGGAGATGTGATAAGCAAGTTTGTGTTTGAGACAAAGATTGGCCAGGTGGTTGGCAGTGAGGAGGAAGTTCTGATTTTACAGGAAAATACAAGTGGAATGATCAGATGGGCAGATCAATGGCAGATGGAATGTGATCCTGATAAATATGAGGTGATGTACTTTGGAAGGAGGAACCAGACACGGGGTGTACACAATGATTGGCAGCACACTAGGGAGCTTAGAGGGTGTTTCTCCACACATCCCTGAATGTGACTGAACAGGGTAATGGACTAGTTAAGAATTTAACCTTGGGTGGAACGTTTATTAATCAGGGAGTAGTTTATAAGTATTATACAGGGCTTGGTTTAGTCCATGATGGAGTACTGTATGTCGTTCTGGGAGCCAAATTATAAGGAAGGATGTGATTGTACTGGAGGGGGTTGCAGAGGAGATTCACCAGGATGTTCCCTGGAATGGACCATATCAGCTATGGAGAGAGGCTGGATAGGCTCGGGTTGTTTACTTTTGACAGAGAGGCTGAGGGGGATGTGATTCAGAAGGATAAGTTAACAAGGGGCATCGACAGAGTGGACAGACAGCAACTGTTCCTTTTAGACAGAGGATCAAGAACAAGGGAGCACACTTTTAAAGTGAAGGGTTTGAGGTTCAGAGAGGATTTAAAGATGACTTTTTCTTCACCCAGAGGGTGTTGGGGTCTGGAAGGTACTTTCTGAGAGGGGAGTTATCAAGGTTAACCTCTCAACTGTTAAAAGTACTTGGCCAAGCACTTGGAAGTGCCATAACATTCCAGGCTATCAGCCTTTTGTCGGAATGTGGGACTAATATAGATCGTGCTGTATTTCTGTTGGCACAGAGACTATGCTCCTGTGAGTATATGATGTGAAAGGTCAATGATTGAGCCGCTTTACACAAGAATTGATGGGTTTCTGAAGATAATGTTCACAAAGGTTATAAGAGTGAACTGTTATAGCTTGTCAAATTATGTCAATGTGAGAAGTATGAAAAAGAAGTGGAGGTTTTTTCCAGTTTGAAACCAGAGAATGGAGAATGGGAAACAGGGAAATGGCAAAACTATGAATCCACTGCTTCAGTTCTGTCTTCACAGAACACAGACAATACTAAGAAAACCAAGTCTGGCGTGGAAAACGAAATAGTACATGGAACATCGAACATAGTAAGTAAATCGTTTGGGAGAAATGATTGGGACTGAAAATAATGGTCATCGACAACACTAACACGGGTTTATGAAATGGGAATTATGTTTGAGAAACAGACTGGGAGACAAGTGAAAGAGAAACAATGGATGTAAAACATGTGGATTTTCAGAAAGATTTTGGTAAAGCTCCAAGCCTAGTTTGCAAAATCAAATCTTCGTGGATTGGGGTGAATATATGGCCATCCTTCTAGAATGAGACAGCTGGCAGGAAACAGTGAATAGAAATAGACAGACTTGTGAAGCAACAGCCTGACATTGTATTTAAGGTCTGATTCTGTGAGTATGACTATACCCCTGACACCCCATCACCTTCCCCGGATATCTCCTCTCTCACCAGCAGGACAGACAAAGCAGAAGTGGTGGCACCGTGGGATACAGTTTGAAGGGAATTGTTCTGGGAGTCCTCAACAGTGACTCTGTATCCCATGAACTCTCATGGCGTTAGTTTACACATGGAAAGGAAACCTCCTGCTGATTACCATGTACCAGCCTCTTCCAACTGATGAGTCAGTACTCCTCCAAGCTGAACAACACTTGGAGGAAGCTCTGAGGGTGGCAAGGGCACAAAATGTACTCTGGGTTAGGGACGTCAATGTACACAAAAAGAGTGGTTCAGCAGCAGCATTACTGATTGAGCTGGTTGGGTCCGAAAGAATATAACTTCTCGACTCGGTCTGCGGCAGGTGGTGAAGGAACCCACAAGAGGGAAAAGCCATATTTGACCACAGCCTTACTAATCTGCCAGCTGCAGAAGTATCTGTCCATGACAGTATCGTGTAAAAGTGACCACTGCATAGTCATTGTGGAGATAAAGTCACACTTGCATATTGAGAATAACCTCCACCATTTTAGGTGGCACTGTCACCGTGCTAAATAGGACAGACTTTGAACAGATGTAGCAGCTCAAGTCTGGGTTTCGATAATATGTTGTGGGTCATCAATAGCAGCAGAATTGTGCTCCAGCACAACCTCATGGCCTGGCATATCCTCCTCACAACAATTACCATCAAGCCAGAGGATCAACCTTGATTCAATGGAGTGTGCAGGAGGGCAGGAGCAGCACTGGGAATACCTGAAAATGAGGTGTCAGCCTGATGAAGTCACCAACCATGACTACCTGCGTGCCAAACAGCATAAGCAGTTCGTCATAGACAGAGCTAAGTGATCCCACAAGCAACGGTTCAGATCTCAGCTCTGCAGTCCTTCTACTTCTAGTAGAGAATAGTTATGGACAATTAAACAAGTCATCGGAGGAGGACATTCCACAAGTATCCCCATCCTTAATGATGGAAGAGCCCAGCACTTCAGTGCAAAAGATAACGTTCATGCATTCGCAACAAACTTCAGTCAGAAGTGCTGAGTGGATGATCCATCTCGGCCTCCTCCAGTGGCCCTCAACAATTCAGTTACCAGTCATCAGCCAATTTGATTCACTCCACACGATATCCAGATTCAGTTGGAGACACTGGATACCTCAGAGGGTACATACCCTGACAACATTCTGGCAATAGTCCTGAAATGTTGTTCTCCAGGCCTTGTCACTGCCCTCACCAAGCTGTTCCAATACCGTTACAACAACATTTCCCCGATTACATGGAAAATTACCCCAAGTATCTCCTGTATATAAAAAGCAGACCAAATCCAATCCGGCCAATACCACCGCATCAGTATACTCTCGATCATCAGTAAAGTGGTGGAAGGTCTCAGTGCTTTCAAGCAGCACCTGCCCAGCAATACCCTGGTCAATGACGCCCAGTTTGGGCTCCACCAGGGCCACTCAGCTCCTGGCCTCATTACCGTGGTTTAAACATGGACAATAGAGCTGTATACAGTGGTGGGGTGTGAGTGACAGCCCTTTAAATCAAGGCTGCCTTCGCCCAAGTGTGGTATCAAGGGGTCTTAGCAACACTGGAATCAATGGGTATCAGGGGCAAACTCCCCGCTGGTTAGAATCATACCTGACACGGAGGAAGGTGGTCATGGTTGATAAAGGTCAGTCAACTCAGCTCCAGGATAAATCTGTAGGAGTCCCTCGGGCAGTGGCCTAGGCCCAAACATCTTCAGGGCTGCTTCATCAATGACCTTGCCTCCATTTTAAGGTCAGAAGTGGAGATGTTTGCCAATGATTGCACAATCTTCTGCAACATTTGTCGCTCCTCAGATACTGAAGCAGTCCATGTTCAAATACAAGACCTGGACAGTATCCAGGCTGACAAGTGGCAAGTAATATTCACGTCACACAAATGCCAGACCGTGAACATCACGACTAAAATACAATCTAACCTGCCCCTTGGCATTCAATGGTGTTACTGTCACTGAATCCACAGTGGTCTGCAGCGGTTCAACAAGGCAGCTCACCACCATCTTCTCAAGGGGCAACCAGGGACAGGCAATAAATGCTGGCCCAGCCAATCACACCCAGATTCAGGAAATAAATATCATTTTTAAAAAGAATAACAGAGGAAGTTTTCTGGGATATCACAGAGATCGGTGCTCAGGTCCCAGTTGTTCACAATACCCATTAAACATTTAGTTGCAGGAATCAAACACAATATATCCCAACCTGCTGATAGAACTAAAGGATGTTGGATTGCGAGTGGGTGAGTCGGTTGTAAAAAAGCATCAAGGTGACTAAGACAAGTGGAGTGAATGGGCAAATACGTGGCAGATGGAGAGCAAGGTGGGTTGAGGTGACAGTGTGCCCTTTGGTTGGAACAAGAGATTGGCAGCTTTTCGTTTGAAAAAGGATTGTTTGAAACATGTTGATCTGAAAAGCGACGTATGGGCCTTTTTGTTGTTTCCTTCTGCGCGGCCCTCCGAGGTCCCTACAGCACAGTGAGGTCTGAACCCACAAGGCAATACTGGGAATGGCATTCACACGCTGCCCAGTGTACATAGACCTACCAAGTGGGGAGCTGTAACATTGCAAAGGATCTGGATCTCCCTGTAGACCAGTCACTGAAAGCAATATTGCAGGAGCAAGAACCAGATAGGAAGATCAATGATGTGCTGACCTTCATTTCAGGGGGATTTGAGTCCAGGAGTAAGCGTGTCTTACTGCAGCTGTAGAGAGCTTTGGTGAGACCCTATCTCAAACACTGTGCAGTATTCTGCTGATTTGGTCTGAGTACATAATAACGGACAAACCTGACATTGAGGGAGAGCAGTGAAGGATGACCAGACCGATCTCTAGGATGACAGGCTTGTTGTGGGAGCAGAGTTTGGGGCGACTGGGCCTGTATTCCATGGGGTTTAGGAAAATGGGTGGAGATCTCAGTGAGATATATAAAGATCTGACAGGGTGAGACAGATTGGAAGCAGGGATTATAATTCCCCTGGCTGTGGTGTCTAAAACAAGGGCCCACAGTATTAGGTACAGACAGACCATTCTGCAATGAGATGACAATAAATGTCTGCATTCAGCGACTGGTGAACGTGGGGAATGCGCTCGAACCTGGAAGCCAAGACACTGAATATAAATAAGGATTTAGAGACAGTAAAGGAATGCTGGGAGAGAAGGAGAACGATATGGAAATAAAGGGTCAGGTATCATGATATTGAATTGGGTAGCAAACTCGACAGACCAAATGGACTACTGCACTTCCTACTTTATAGCTTCCTACAGTAATTCACATTAAGGGATGTGTACAGTGTGTGGGAAAAGTGCATTGTGTACGTATTTGAACATGAACTGGAATGGGGAAGGCTCAATGTGTTGTATGACCGACTCCATTCCCGATGTTTCTATGTAGTCTGTAAATGTTGTCACAAGCTCTCAGATGTTAGGAAGGAGGTCTCTGCAGGGTCAACAGGACTGTGTTTCTCATTCCCTATTCCGATACTGAGGCTGGGCCCGGGTGTTCTGTCCGGTTTTATCCTTTAGACCTCGGAACAGTTTGATACAATAGAATGTCTTGTTTGGCGGATTCAGAGACCATTGAAGAGTTTATCACATGTCTGTGTGTCTGCAGTCACGTTTAGGCCAGACCAGGAAAGCATGGGAGATTCATTTTCTAAAAGGACATTTGTGAAGCAAATTGGTGTGAACAATCGACATTGGCTTGAAGGTCACTATTTACGGACACCAGATTTTGCATCCTAATATTTTGTCAATTGTGTTTAACTTCCACCAGCTGCCAGTGCATTAGCCTGGTCTGGATTAGTAATCCAGTGACCTTTCCACAGCTGCACCATCTCTACATGGGGACCTATCTGAAATCATACTGAGCAGGTTATTTCTGTGCTGTTTGATAACTCTGTCAAAAAGAACTCCCACCAATTTGACTGTCGAGGTGGGTCTGAGGGGGAAGTAACTGGACAGATTGTAATTATAATCCTCTTAGGAACTGGACATAGTTGAGTAATTTTCCACATTACCAGGGAGATGTCAGAGTTGGAGCTGGAATGAAACAGTTTCCCCAGGGACACGGCTTGTTGTGCAGCACAAGTCTTCAGTCCTATTACAGGAATGGGGTCAGGGACCATTGCCTTTTTCGTACGTACTGTGTTCAGCTGTTTTTTCATGTCACGAACAGCAAATTGAATTGGTTGAAGACGGGCATCTGTGATTCTGTGGGTATCATGGCGAGGGTGAGGTGGATCATCAACTCCACACTTCTGGCTGAGGGTGGTGCAGATACCACATCCTGGTCTTTTACACTGATGTACAGGACTGTTCAATTATTTAGGATGGGGATATTTGTGGAGCCCTTTGCTCCAGTCATTTGTTTAATCATCCATCACCATTTATGACAGAATGTGACAGGATTGCGGAGCTTCGATCAGATCTGTTGGTCAAATGTGGTAGCTTTAATGGGTTCACGTCAGGTTTAGGTTCACGTGGTTCTGACCCTGTCATGTTCACTCACAGTCATTACTGAAACATAGATCGTATTGATGGTAATGGCAGACTGAGGAAATTATTCGAGGCTAAAAGTTACAGGTTGTGGTTGAATGCTGTTTTGCTTCTCCTGCTGTAGTCTACAGCACTACATAAATACGCAGTTTTGAGCTGCAATATCTGCAATGCAATTCTGCTGTCTGTCCCTTAGTTCACATCGAAACCCATTCACCCATCAGTCATGTACTCAGTGACCTACTCTGGTTTCTGATGTGGTAACACTTCCATTTTCATACTGTCATTCTGCTGAGGGTCTCTTCCCGGGTCATGCTTTCAATCTGACACATTCTGAAAAACCAATTAACTGATTTTAATTCAATTGTTTAATTCATCTGAATCTTTTTCCTTGAGGAATACCATCTTCTGTGTTTAAAGTGAATGTGTTTCCTCTGTTTCTCTCCCTGACCATGATTAAGAGCTCTGTTGTGTCAGTGATGCCAGCCTTATGTAGTTTCAGAGCCAATGAATTCTCTGGATTCCCAATCATCTTCACCACATTGTATGTTTCTTTTTTTGGTTTGATGCCTTATTACTCATGGTTGCCTTGTCCTGCCATGAGTATGTTTCATCTCCTTTGGGATGAATTTCTGATATCCTCCAAAATATCCCCAGAAATTCCTGCTTTTGCTGTTCCATGGTCTGCCCTGCTCGGCTCCCCTTCCAATTAACTCTGGCCAGCTCCTCCCACATGCCTTTGAAGTTACATTGCACATTTATAATCACATTACATCAAGAAGAGAGCAATAGATATAAACCGAAAGAAGGAGCTTTGAGAGAAGAGACGCAAAGAATAATTGGTAAATTTCTTAACTAGATGCAAAGAGAGAAAGAGCGAGACAACATAGATGAGGAAATGTGAAAAATGAGAAAACGAGATCATTGAAAGAAATAGATGCATATCCCTCAATGTTTTGGCAATTCCTGTGCGCTGTGGTCCTTTGTATAGTGCATGGACAACAGAGCAATGTGTTCAAATGCTGGCTCTGATGCCAGAATTTTTATTTCCAATAATATGACAGACACTAGCTTTGGAAAATATCCAACAGGCCAATATATTGAATTCTGGTAGAAAGGGGATTAACTGAAATAAGTTGGGACACCAGAAGCAAGCATTTATAACACATCCTGATAAGAAGGAGAGATTGGAGTGGAGAATTCCAGAAAAGGAGGGATCGTTGAGAGAAAGGGAACATATCATTTTAGATGAGAATCAAATGATGTTTTAATGTTTTATAAATTCTTTACATCATATGCATCACTTTTTGTTAACTGTGTCTCCGTTATTCATTTAGAATGTGTTGTGCACATATGAAAAATGTTACTTATCTGCACACACACATTGATTAAACAGTGCATATAAAATCATTGTTCCACCATTGAAACTGTCCTGTTGTTGTGTTACGCGGATACACGAACACCAACTAGCCACCAAAAGACAGGACGCACTATCACTATGTTCCATACATACAGACAAAGAAGGGCACCACTTTGACTGAGACAAAGTACACATATACTAAGACACGCAAGGACATTCTGAGAGGAAAGGCATTCTGACCAGAAGTCCATCAATAAACGCATCAATTTAGATCCTATCTACCTACTCTTGTAAAACAAAAGAACTGGAAATGACATCACCCATCTTAAGAACCCAAGACCTAAAAATAGAGAGGCGCAACATACCACCAGCACTTCAGCAGAGACTCTCACTGATGATGTTACCTAGTCATAGTATCGAATCATCAGAAAACAAACCTTCAAGCACAGCGGGCTAACTTGCATACATACAAACTGTTATTTTTCTTTTATTAGTGGAATTTGGGAGTTCTTTGTCACTCATGTATTAACAGATTACGAGGTGAGGTGAGCTTTCTTGGGTTTGTGGTTTTAATTAACAGAAGTGCTCGACATAGATGTCTCCACAGTTTGGGGCCATGCCGTAATGGACTGGGACAGATTTGAACAGATTTCAGGTACAAAATGTCCCAGCAAATTCCAACACGTTGCAATTAGTGACCTAGATCTTCAAATAAAACCGGTCTGAAAATCTGTTTAATTTTGTTTACTGGTGGTTGTTTAAATTAAAAGTGAGGGAAAAGGCTTTTAAAATTACTAAAGAGGTTCCCAAATTTGCCAAGAAAGTTTAGAAAGACAGAAGCATGACATTTTTTAGAATTAGCAAATAGGTTGGAATTGGGTTTAACCAGGGACAAAAGGAAAGCTGAAATTGTAATGGATTTGGTCAAGCAATTTGATGTATCAAAGAAACAGACAAGTGCAGTCGAGTTAGAAAAAACTTAAATTGCAAATATGGCAACTGAAGTTAGAAGATAAAGAAAGAGACCGAAACAGAGAGAGAAAAAAGAGGAGAGGAAAAAGAAAGAGAGAGAGAATTTGAGATTCAGAAGTTGGGAATTAGACAAGAAAGTTGAATTAACAGGATGGAGATGAAGGGAGAACGTCGGGATGTATACAAATATATTAGTACCTTGCCATATTTCGGTGAGAAAAATGTCAAAACTTTTTTTATTTCATTTGAAAAAAATGACTCGGCAGATGACGTGTCCAGTGAACTTGTGGGGAATGCTCGTTCAGAATAAGCTGGTGGGCACAGCTGGTGAGGTATGTACAGCGCTGTCAGATGAGGGATCAAGAGATTATGCAGGTGTCAAATTGGCTATTTTGATTGGCTATGAATTGGTACCAGAAGCATGTAGACAGAGGTTCAGAAAAATAGAGACGGAACCAGGTCAGACTTATGTTAAGTCTGAAAGAATTAACTGCAGTCATTTTGATAGTTGTGTGCTGGACTTAAAAATAGATAAGACCTGTGAGGCTCGAAGGGAGATTATTATGCTGGAGATGTTTAAAGACTCACTTCCAGAGATGGTAAGAATTCATGTGCACGAACAGAAAGTTCAAGAAGCGAGAAGCGCGGCAGAAATGGCAGGTAAATATGCATTGGTGCATGAGATGAAATTTAGCTTCCGGGAGAATTTACATGCAATGAGGGATAGAAATTGGGAGAAGGGAAGTTCACATATTACAAAGCAAACAGTAGCGCACAATAGTTTACCACAGGTGAAAAAAGAAGCCCAAAGGGGTTGAAAGGAGGTGAAAGGCCTCAGGTGTTCTCAGTATAAGGGAGTGGAACACAGAAAATGACAGTGCTGATGGTTTAAGGAGGGCACTGGGAAAAGGTGTTTTCATTGAAGTAAGCTGGGACACACTGTGATGGTCGTTGAAGGAAGGCACTTTGGGGAAAGATGCGGTAGAAGAGGCTAAGCCAGTGGCATTAGTGAAACTGGTAAAGGAGACCCCAAGTAGAGCCGAGGAGCTGCAGGAGAGTGCACAGCCGAGGCAGGGTCTGGGTATGGAGTCGGTACCTGATCTCTGAAAGAATTCACCTCAGTAGATAAAGTTTACTCAGAAAGAACAGGGGGAGAAGGACAAGAAGTTATAATTTTGTGAGATGTGGGATCTGCTCAGTCTCTAATAGTTGAGAAGAGAGACGCTGGAAAAGCACAAAAGATCAGGCAGCATCCAGACAGCAAGACAATTGAATATCAGGCAGAAACCCATCGTCAGGAATTTGGGGGGGGGGCGGAGACAAGGGGGCTGAAAGATAAATACGAGGGCAGTAGCTGGGCTGGTGGGAGGGTCACTGGGAAGGCAATAAGAAGATGTAGGTTGGAGTAATAGTGATATATCGGTTTGGAGGGTGGAGTCGGTAGGTGGGAAGGAAGCTGGCCAGTTAGGGCAGTTCAAGAGGGCAGTGCTAGGTTGAACGGTTGGATATGGGAGAGGTTGGTGGAGGGGAGATTTGGAATTTGGTGAAGTCAACGTTGATGATGGTTCTAGTTTGAGGGTTCTAGTTGTCCTACCACCTATCCACAACACCCTCCTCTCCGAGCTATCACCATCACACCCCACCTGCGTCTACCTATCGCCTTCCAAGCTATCTTACACCCAGCTCCGCTCCCACTCTCCTATTTATTTCTCGGCCCCCTTCCCCCTCCCTTACCCCACCTCGCACTTTCCTGATGAAGAATTTATGCCTGAAATGTCAACTCTTCTGCCCCTCAGATGCTGCCTGGTTGGCTATGCTTTTCCAGCCCCACACTTTTCAACTCTCACCTCCAGCATCTGCAGCCCTCACTTTCTCTCGGCCTCGAATAGTGAGAGATGAACGTATTTTCACTCTTTCTGTCATATTAATCAAGATCGTGACAATTTGTGGAATGGGGTTAGAAATTAAGTATTCCCTTGTGTAATATCAGGATGGAATGCCAAATCAAGGTTGGGGAAGTAACAGTGACAGTGAGTAACAGAGTGTCAGTTCCAAGAATACAGTTTGTTCTTGTGAACGATTTAACAGGATCCAAGGTGGGAGTGGCACCCCATGTGTTGGAGAAGGCAAAAGGAAAACTAGGGAATTGGGGAGTTAAAAGAAAAATACCCAGGATTTTTCCAGACTGTATAGTAACAAGATTCCACTGTCATCAGTTAGAGCAGGAAGGAAAACCGAAATAAAAAGCCAAAGGAGTTGATGTGCAGTGAACTGACCCCCTGTTTGATGTCACGGTGCAGGAAAAACCTGAACAGGCAGAGGGTCAGGCAGAGGGGTTTAGTCCTGAAAGGCTAATAGACTTACAACAGATATATACACACACATTCACACACACATACACATGCACACACACAGAAAAGGAATCAGAATATATTGTCGAACATTATTAACTTAAAGATAGAATCATAAAATTAAAATGGAGACCCCGATAGGTTACTGCAGAAGGGAAATGGGCTGAAGTGCACGATATTGTGTTAGCAGTAACGTACAGTGTTACGGGTAGCACATAAACTAACTGCAGGGGGTCACCTAGGTGGACAGAAGAATCAGGTTAAGGTACAGAGGCATTTCTAGTGGCCTGGAATGCACAAGTACGTGGTTTTTTTTGTTGCACATGTCAAACATTCTAAACGATAGGTCAGTCACAGGCAGTAATAAAACCAGCACCTTTGTTACCAATTCCTGCATTCGAAGAACATTTCACGTAGGTTATGATGAGTTGTGTAGCTCCCCTATCTAAAATAAAAGTGGAAACTAATATTTACTAGCCATAGTGGATGTGTCTATGAGATTTCCAGAGGCAATTCTATTATGGAGTGTTAAGGTAAAAAGGGAGGTGGAGGAGTTGGTATCTTTCTTTACTCACTGTGGGCTCCGCAGAGAGATTCAGTCAGACCAAGGTCTCATTTTACCGCTCAGCTGTTTAAGGAAGTCATGGATAGCTTAGGCATACAGCAGTTTAAATCAAGGGCGTCCCATCCTGAATCCCAGGGAGCCTTGGAAAGTTAGCATCAGACGCTGAAGACCATATTAACAGTGTACTGTCAGGATTACCGGAATGATTGGAATGAAGGTGTCTCATTGAATTGTTTGCCATTGGACAAAAATTATTTGCCCCAAATAAATCTACTCAGTTTACTTCCTTTGAGTTAATATATGTACATGAAGTGAGAGGTCCTTTGAAATTAATTGAATATAAATTAACAGGACCGAAGTCAGAGATCTCACACTCGGATTATGTATCTGAGGTGAGGGAGAGATTAGATGGAGTAGGTGAGTTCGCTAAACAGCACCTGAAGGGCACAGCATAGAATGAAGCAAGTGGCAGATAAAAACTCGGAAATTTTGACGATTTCCTGTGGGGATGACGTATTAGTATTGTCACCAGTGATAGGAATTCCCTTCACAGCCAGGTTTAGTGACTCAGGAACAGAGTTACAGTCAGATGAACAAATTGTGCAGTTTATCTGTATGATGTGACCTTTAGCAAGTGATTGAAAGCTCACACGTTACAGTTGGCAGAGCATGTTGAACGATTACAAGAAGCAAACTTGGTAATAAACTTAAAGAAAACAGAATTCACAAAGGCAAAGGTGCCGTTCTTGGGACATTACATTAGACATGGAAGATTGACCCCATGGAACACAAAGACGAAGGGCTTTGAGGAATTTCCACAACCAACCTCGAAGAAAGAGGTGCTTCGATTTTTGGAACTGAGTGGATTCTATTGGAAGTTTGTTCCAAACTTCAGCAGCTTATGAGCACCACTGATGGACTTAGTAAAGAAGAACACAGAATTGTGGTGGACAGAACAATGCCAGGAGGCATTTGAGAATTTTAAAGCAGGATTAATCACCGCACCAGTTTTAGCCATACCAAATATTCTGAAACCCTCGGGATATCGGGGTCGGAGATGTATTGATACAGAAATATGATGATGGGATTGAATGGCCAATTGGCTACTTGTCAAAAAAACTCAATATCCACCAGAAACAAAATACAACATCTCCATTACTGAAAAAGAATGATTAGGTTTCGCACTGGCCTGACAATATTTTAATGTTTATGTGACAAATAAATTGTTGGAGATGGTTGTGGACAACGACAAACCTCTCGCGTTTTTTGGAATATTTAAAGACCAGAATATGAGAATATTTCATTGGAGTCTTATCACGCTGACTTTAAACTTACACAATGTACATGCTGTGGGTCCTAAAATGTGATAGCAGATGTGTTATCGCGGATTTAAAGGAACAGGTGTTGATAAGATTTGACTTATCCCAGTGTTTTATATGTGTGCAAAATTAATATGAATGATATAACTGAGATTAATACTTTTGTATTTCATAATAATGGGATTAAGAATTAGAGGAAAGGAAACGAAGCCATCTTTTCATTCTGATGGTTCTTTTTTTTCTGAAGGGGGGTGGTGTTATGAAGCCGAAAGCAGGTCAGGTCACTTTAAGACAGAACGGGTTTTGTTGAATACAAAGTACAGCACAGATGCCAGCTAAATGTCTGATTGTTCCATATGTCACAAATATTATTGTTTGGGTACCTGGAAAGCAATCAAATGTGAGAATTATTGTATCATTGGAAGTATATATATCCAGCATTTTGAACACTAGAGGGAGAGCCACTGCCATCCAACAGCAGAGTAACTGCTGTAGAGCAGGAGTGGTAACTGACCATCTCAAACACTCTCTATCAAAGATACATGTTCATGTAAACCTACTTGCAATAAAAACATGACCCAGGGAGATCAGCAGCTGGAAGAGTGAACACAGCAGGGAAGATAGAGACTGTGTGGTCTTGAGATTGTTATGTTTCATATGTGGGTTGTTGGAACAGCAGATTTTGACAGAGTCAGAGTCAGATAGTAAGTAGCTAAGAAAAGAGGGGCTTGTATTTGTGAAGCCCCTCTAGTGTTCACTATTAAAGTTAAGAACTTAACTTGTTAATTTTTGTTTAAATAGTGGAATGTAGGAGATCGCTGTCGCTCATATTTTAACAGATTACGAGGTGAGGCGAGCTTTTCTGGGTGTTTGGTTTTAATTAACAGAGGGGTTCGAGTCCACCTTGTAAATGTCCATCCACGCTAACCCCAATTCCCTGCAGTTGGCCAATATCATCCTAGA
The DNA here is from genome assembly GCF_047496795.1 of Chiloscyllium punctatum. Lineage (NCBI taxonomy): Eukaryota > Metazoa > Chordata > Chondrichthyes > Orectolobiformes > Hemiscylliidae > Chiloscyllium > Chiloscyllium punctatum. The sequence goes on from NW_027309931.1 coordinate 484,583, forward strand.
CTTTTCCTATCCACATATTTATCCAAATGCTTTTGAAATGTTGTTAATGTACCCCCCTCAACCACATCTGCTGGCAGCTCATCCACGTACCAGCCTCTGGGTAAAGAAGTGGCCCCTCAGGTTCCCTTTTATTCCTTCCCCTTTAACCTTAAACTGATCCCCTCTAATCCTCGATTCTCTACACCTTGGAAAAAGACTGAGAGCATTAACCCTACCATCGTGATCTTATTCAGCTCTAAAAGGACTCCCTCAGTCTCCTTCACGCTAAAGAAAAGGTGCTAGCTTGTCCAAACTCTCCCTATAACTCAGACCAATGGGTCCTGGCAACGTCCTTGAAAATTTCTTCTGCACTCTTTCTAATTTAATAGCATCCTCCCTATAACAATGTGACAAAACTGAACACAATACTAAGTGCAGCCTGACCAAAGTCCAGTATAACTGCAACATAACTTCCCAGCTTCTCTGTACTCAATGTCCTCACTGTGCAAAAAGCCTTCTTCACTGCCCTGTCTACCTGTGACTCCACTCTTAGAGAACCGTGCACCTGAACTCCAAGGTCTCTCTGCCCACTACACTCTTGAAGATCTTTCCATGCACCATGAAACTCCGACCTTGATTTGATTTCCCAAAATGTAAGACCTCACACATCTATATTAAATTCCATTTGCCATTTCTCGGCCCACTTCCCCACCTGATTAAGGTCCTGCTGCAATTTCTGATAAACTTCCTCACTGATCACGCTACCACTTATTTTAGTGTCATCTGCAAACTTACTAATCATACCTTGTACATTCTCAACCAAATCATAGATAACAAACAGCAATGGGCCCAGCCTCCGGTCTGACAAACAACCTTTCATTCAACCCTCTGCTTCCGACCATCAACCCAACTGTGTATCCAATTGGACAGTTCCCCCACCATTCCACGTGATGGAACCTTCCTGAGCAGCCTGCCATGTGGAACCTTCTCAAAGGCCATACTGAAATCCATAGAGACTACGTCGACTGCTCTGTCCTCATCAACCTTCCTGGTCACTTCACCAAAGAACTCTAAGAAATTTGGGAAGCATGATCTCCCACTCACAAGTCTATGCTGTCTGCTCCGAATCAAACCCTGTGTAACTAATGGGTGCAGTCAATGGTATGCTGTCTTCATTGTAAGATGATTCGAGTACATAAGTAAAGCCATCTTCCTGCTGTTGTAGAGCCTTGCTGAGAGAGCATTCGGGGCACTCTGTACAGATTTGATGCTCTTTGTAAGGAATGATCTCCTTACCACAGACACTGGTGATGGTAACATGAGGATAGAGTGAATAAGCTGAGTGTTTAATCTGTAGAGCTGTGAGAGACGAAGAAATTGTGATGCTGAAACACGAGGAGTGGCAGCGATCACTTATTTCCAAAAGAGACATTGATAGGGAGAGAAATTCCATACTTTACCCAGGATTGATTGGTTTGATTTATTGTCACGTGTACCTCAGTACAGGGAAACACGTTGTTTATGAGCAGTGGGGGAAGATCATATTAAGCAAGGCCAGACAGATCATAGGGTGGAAATAGACTTGGACAGAGTAAGGCATACAGGTTACACTGAACAGGACGTGCACTAGACAAGGTCAACATGAACAAGATCACCATTATTTGAACTTAGAGAGTCCATTCATCAGTCTATCGTGACTTTCCTAATAGTTTATTTGCCTAAATTAACTCTCCCCACGTTATTGAGCAGTCGGCGTGTGAACCCTGTACTGAACATCAGGTTATTCACAATCCCCAACAGCAGCCACAATACCTTCCATCGGAAACAGGTAGCCATTCCCACCAGCTTCCACCCTACATAGAGAACACCAGGCAGCCTTCTCGGAGATGGTACATGCCTTCTTGAGATTTCACACAACACATATGATTTCCCTGCTCACCGCGAGTAACCCACGTTAAAGTCCCACGTGTGTATCATGAGCGTTGGCGCCACGAGGTACAACGTGGAGCAGTCTGTTTGTGCAGCCTCTGCTCCAATTGTTCATCACGTTAGAGCATCAATTAGGAGACAGTGAGGACTGCCCATGCTGGAGATCAGAGTAGAGAGTGGTTTGCTGGAAAAGCACAGCAGGAGAGTCGACATTTTGGGCATAAGACATTCATCAGGATCAGCATCAATTACCCTATTCTGCCCCCGTGTAAGTGCATTGAGGTGGAAATGGCCTTCTACTGTTCCTGTATAAGTGGCTCAACTGGCTGAATGGCCTCCTCTTGTTCATGTGTAAGTAACTCAAGGGGCTGAATGGCCTCGTTCCATTTCTGTGTAATTGACTCAGGGGACTGAATGACTTCTTCCTTGTCCAATTGGACAGGGCCAAGGGCCTGACCTTTTACCCCTGGTTCCTGTTTGAAAGCTCGATGTACTGACAAGTGTGATGATGCTGCAGCTTTAAGAGGTTATTTTGTCCTGGTTTCTTTTAAGAGAGAGATTGAATGATCGTTACCAAGCTGGTTAGTTAAGACCACTTGAGTAAACAGCGAGGGAGGCCTTGGGTTTATTTTAATGCAGCCTGAATGGGTGTGACCAGCTCTCACAGATTAGGATCTTTGAGTTTGTGGCAATCTGTGACTGAATATTCAGTTTTGCCAAAGGCTGTCTTTATGGGATTTTCGTATATCGGAACAGTTCATTAGTAATATCTCCACGCTATATTATTCTGATAACTTGTCCAATAGAATTAAGTTATTCTAATTTCCTTTTTCTTTGGTTTCATTTTATCTTTCGTGTTTAAATAGTGTTGAGCTTCACACCGAGTATTTTGACCAGTCACATTGCATCTGGAACAGACAATTTACATTCCCTTTAAAATAAGAAAACATTAGAGTCTAGGAGACTGCCTTCCAATATTTTCGAGGGGCTCCGGTGTGGCCCATCACACTAGACTCCTTCTCTTCCTGAGTAATAGGCTGGAGGCACTGAATGGGCTGTTCCTGTTCTTCTCCAATAGTGTCAATGGGCTGAATGGCTTCCTCATATTCCTGTGAAACTAGCGTGAGGTGCTGAATGAACCCTTGTTTTACTGTGGCAATGTGCAGTGTCAGGCAGTGCTGTTACATGAATGTTACTGATACTTTAACAGCACAAGTCTCAATGGAGTCTGGGTCTTGTTGCACATGAACACAGACCAGTTCAGGAGCTGAGAGGGGAACAAAATGTTCTGAACATAGTGGAATCTTCAGTGACCATCCCCACTTCTGATCTTATGTTGAGCAGGGTGAGGTTGGGGAGACATTGATGAAGCAGCTGAAGATGTTTGTGAAGATGAAGCTACCCTGAGGATCTCCCACAGAGGTGACCCAGGACTGAGATGATGACCATCTTCCTTTGTGCCATGTTTGACCCCAAACACTGGAAAGTTTACTCTGATTCCCATTAAGTGCAGTTTTGTTAAGCTCCTTGATGTCAACACAAGTCAACCACTGCCTTGATATCAGGGCCAGTCATTTTTACCTGAACCCTTGTCTCAACCTCTTTTGTGCACATCAATAAACCATGATATAGGAGCAGCAAGTGTTTTCTTCAAACAGGTGGGATTGAATGTCAGGATTTCTCTTCTCAAGAGTGTTCGGGGAGCGAGATGTCTGAAAGTATTTGAAGAGGATGTAGATGGATATTGATCTGACAGAGAGGTGAGGGCTATGAAGAGTTGGATATGAAAGAGGATTTGAGACCAAGAGCAGATCAGTCACGATCTTAGTGAAGGGCAAGGCAGGTTTGGGGAGTGAATGACCTGCCCCTGTTTCTGATGTTCTTACATTCTGTTATTGGAGTGTTACTGGGTGTTATTTTCATGAATGTGCAATTACTAAATATTGCAGTCAGGGAGACCAGATGATTTTGTGAGTCAACTCTGGTTGAGGTATGGGGGCTGTATTCACAGTGAATCTGGGTCTAACCATGACCAACAAATGAAGCACAAGTTGCAGAGAGGGGAAGCTCTGTAAAGAGAGATGAGGGGCCTCTTTCATACCCAGCCTGGGCTTTCCAATTACATTTCCCAAATCACCTCAAAGCATGTGTAACAGTCTTGAGAGGCTGAATGGTCTCCCCTGTTTCTGTGCAACAGGTTATAGGAGTAAGTAACCTCCAACTGCTCCTGTCCAGCAGGTTTGAGGGGCTGAATGGAACACAGGAACATGGGACTGAGGAGCAGGAGTGGGTCATTAGATACTTCGAGCCTTCTCCACCAGGCACTAAGATTGTCTCAGCCCCACTTTCCTGTCTGTGTCCCATTATCTGTGACTCACTTCTCTGTCAAATATTTAACTAATGCAGCTTTCAATCAATGTGAGCATGTGGGCACGATAAACTTCCAGAGAAGAGAATTCCCACTTGAAAGGTCCTTTCAGAATTATTCATCATCCCTCTTATAGAATCAGAGAGTCATGCAGAATGGAAACAGACCCGTTAGTCCAATCTGTTCATTCCGATCAGATATCAAATCTGATCCAGTCCCATTTGCCAGCATTTGGTAAATATCCCTCCTCTTTCAGATACTTTTTCAATGAGTGATTGTAACCGCCATCACTACTTCCTCTGACAGCACTTTATGTACACACACCACTCTCTGTGTGAAACATTTACCTTCAGGTCCCTTCTAAATTATTCGCCCTCTCACCTTCAACCTATGCCCTCTTGTTCTGGACTCCCCTATCCTGGAGAGCAGAACGTGGCTGTTCAGAATATCCATGCCCCTGATGGTTTTATAAACCTCTATAATGTCACCCTTCAGCCTCTGACACTCCAGGAGAAAGCACCTCAACCTAATCAACCTCTCCCTATAGCTCAAACCTCCAGTCCTGGAACATCTGTGTGTCAGTCATTTCTGCAGACAACCAAGTTGTACACAGTATTCTTAAAGTGGCCTCACCAACATCCTGTACAGATGCACCATACCACCACAACTCCTATATTCAATCCTCTGACTGATTAAGGCAAATGTGCCAAATGTGTTCTGCACCACACTGTCTATCTGCGACTCCACGTTCAAGGAACTATGCACCTGCAGCCCTATGCCCCGTTGTTTCACAACATGCCCCAGGACCTTACCAACAATTGTATAGTTCCTGCCCTGGTTTGCATTTACAAAATGCAAAACCTCGTATTTATCTAAATTAAACTTCATCTGTCCATCCTTGCCCCTTTGTTCCATCTAATTGTGGTCTTGTTGTACTCTGAGATAATCGACTACACCACCTTTCTGATGTCATCTGTAACCTTTCGAACTATGGCCCCAATATTCACATCTAAATCCATTACATAAATGATGAAATGCAGTGAACTCAGTATTGATTCTAACAGCACACTGCTGCTCACAAGCCTCCAGTCTGAAAAATATCCCTCTTCCTTCAAGCCAATTGTGACTAGCTTCCTCTGTATCCCATGCGACAGAAAGTTACTGATCTGTCTACCAATCGGAATGAAATACTAGCTATGAAGAGAGGCTGAGTAGGTTAGGTTTATTTTCACTGGAAAAAAGGAGATGGGGTGGGGGTACCTGATTGAGGTTTACAAAATCATGAAGGGTATAGCCAGGGTGGATAGAGAGGGGCTTTTTCCCAGAGTGAAGGATTCAGTAACGAGAGGTCGTGCTTTCAAAGTGAGAGGTGGAATGTTTAAGGGGGATACACGCGGTAAGTACTTCACACAGAGGGTAGTGGGCATTAGGAACGTGTTGCCTGCAGAGGTGGTAGAGGCAGGCATGGCAGATTCATTTAAGATGCGTCTGGACAGATGTATGGGTCGGTGGGGAGCAGAGGGATACAGATGGTTAGGAATTGACCGACAGATTTAGACAGTACATTTGGATCGGCTCAGGCTTGGAGGGCGAAGGGCCTGTTCCTGGGCTGTAAATTTTCTTTGCTCTTTGTTCTTTAAATGAACACCTTGCTGAAGTCCATATAGACAATGTCTACCAAACTGCCTTCATCAATCTTCTTTGTCATCTCTTCAAAAAACTCAACCAAATTAATGAGACATGATTTCCCATGCAGAAAGCCATGTTGTCTACTCTGAACAGCCCTTTCCTTCCCAAATGTATGTAAATGCTATTCCTCAGAATCCCCTCCAACAACTTACCCACCACTGACATCAGGCTCACCAGTCTATAGTTCCCCGGCTTTTTGGGGTCACTGTTTCCTTTTCTAGTCCCACTCCTCCACTGCTCACAACAAATGTTAAATGTAACCAGTTTGGTGATATGGCTGATGATATCGGTCTCAGACTGGGTCAGGGTCAGTTTTAGGAACAAGTCAGGCTAGTTTCTTTAATCTGCTCAAACAACACGTTTATGATCGAGAGCAATGTTACTCCAACTATGGTGGAAAGATTAATGGCAAAGTGTTTGGGTATTGCAAATATATAATCAATGGCTTAGAAAGGATGGATGCTAAGAAATTGTTTCCGTTAGGCGAGGAGACTAGGACCCATGGATACAGCCTTAGAATCAGAGGGGGTCAATTCAGAACAGAAATGCGGAGACATTTCTTCCGCCAGAGAGTGGTGGGGCCTGTGGCATTCATTGCTGCGGAGTGCAGTGGAGGCAGGGATGCTAAATGTCTTCAAGGAAGAGACTGCTAAATTCTTGATGTCACAAGGTATTAAGGGCTACGGGGAGAATGCAGATAAGTGGAGTTGAAATGCCCATCAGCCCTGATTAAATGGCAGAGTGGACTCGATGGGTCCGATGGCCTTACTTCCCCTCCTATATCTTATGGTCTAATATTTCCCTTTCTAAACACACATACACAGACACACACACACACACACACACACACAGACATACACACACACAGACATACACACACACACACACACACACACACACACAGACATACACACACACACAAACACATGCATACAAACACATGCATACACACACACACACAGATTAACAAAATTTCCGCAATTTTAACTTGAAACAACTTTGTCCAGATATTATTGTAACTCCTGATAAAAGTAAAAATTGAGATTGTCCAAAACGTTATTCTGCTTCTGAAGATATTGTACTCACACAGCTGCTAGCAATGGGATTTCATCCTGGGAGAGTTGAATTTGGCTGAATTCCCTTTGGTTTAGGCAGTGAGGAGATTCCAGTGAATTCGGCTCAGGGAGCACCCAAAGGGTAACACGGTGGTTAGCACTGCTGCCTCCGAGCACTAGGAACTTGGGTTCAATTCCAGCCTTGGGTGACTGTCTCTGTGGAGTTTGCACAATCCCCCCTTATCTGTGTGAGCTTCTAATGGGTGATCCAGTTTCCTACCACAAACTGTGTAGGTTCGGTGGATTGGTCACGCTAAATTGTCTGTAGTGTTCAGGGATTTTTAGGTTAGATGCATTAGTCAGGGGTAAATATAGGGCTATGGGTTGGGAAGGTTGGTATGGAGTTGTTGGGCCGAAGGGCCTTTTTCAACACTGCAGGGATTCTATAAAAATAAGAATGGTAACGATGACTGCAGATTTTTTTTTAGCTCGCGCACGTTGCTGTGATGAGGAACCACAAAGGAGAGAGTGCAAGAGGCCATTCTTTTTCGGGCAGATTACAGTTTCTCCCTCTCTGAGTTGAATCACACAATAATATCATCCTCTCCCAAACTGGACCATGTGAGGTCTCCTTGTACATTGTCAAAACTATGTCTCCATCACATTCCCTGTTCCATGTAGGTACATCATTGCTACTGTCATAGACAGAGCCATATCCTTAGCAGAAAATGGTCTCGGCCGATTTGAAATATGTTTACATGGCCTTGCGTCAATAAAAAATAAAATAATTAATGTATTCAGAATACCTGTGTTAAAATGCATGCATTTTGTAACAAATACAGAAATTTGCTGGAAAAGCTCAGCAGGTCTGTCAGCATCCAGATGCCTTTTACATGCAGTAGTTGGACCAGCCTCCATCACTTCCTCTGGCAGCTCATTCCATACGCACACCACCCTCTGTGTGAAAAGGTGCCCTTTAGGCCTCATCAAAACTTTTCCCCTCTGGTTCAGAGTCAGGGACACTACCCACTACACTACCATACTCAGACTTGGGTCATATTTTAGTGCCCACTTTCAGCTCAGTGTGGATTTATTATAATCAGGTTCCCATTACTGAACTACACAAAACACTTTGTATTGTTAAACAAATACAAGATATTTGTCTCAACTGTAGGATATTGAGTGTACTTGCTATGCTATCAAAGTTAACTATAAACATCTTTAATTGCTATTATCTGTAGTCTGCAATATTAAGGAAAGAAATCCTGCAAACACACTCTGCCCAATGAAGAGTCTTAAATAGATATTTATTACTGAACACCAGAGACGAAGGAAGAGCTTAATTTCTGACTCCAAAAAACCGATCACTATTACCCACCTCTAACGTGCGACTGCCCTTTTCCTAAAACCATGAAGTGACACCAGGCCGCTGATTACTGTCCAGCCTCTCCTCCCCACTGACTGTGTCTGCAATCTGTCCCTCCTCCCCCTAACCACACAAGGCAAACCAAGCTCAGGGTCTTTGTGAAAATCAAGGCCGGAGTGTGCAGGCCTCCTGGAGAGGGAGATGGGCATTTTAAAATTGAAGGGTGAGGGGGAGGTGACAGTAATATCACACACTGGGCTGAGGGGTGGCAGATGGAGTTGAGTTTGGATTAATGCGAGGCATTGGATTTGGTAAATCAAACAAGAGCAGGGCCTATACAATTAAAAGTAGGGTCTTTGTCAGTGTTGTAGAACAGAGACCCAGGCCGTCAGGTTTAATTCTTTAAAATTTGCATCTCATATAGATATTGTGGTAAAGAAGGTGTTTAACACACTTTTCTTCATTGGTCAGACCCTTTGAGTATCGGAATTGGGATATCATGTTGTGGTTGTACAGGACATTGGTGAGACCTCTACTGGAATACTGTGTCTGGTCTGGTCATCCTGCCCGCTCACTCCATAGGCACACCACCCTCTGGGTGAAAAAGCTGCCCCTTAGGTCACTTTTAAATGTTTCCCCTCTCACCTTAAGTCTATGTCCTCTAGTTTTGGACTCCCCGTGCCCTAAGAAAGTACCTTGACTCTTCACTTTAATATTATTGACCTTGATATTATTAAACTGGAGAGGATTCAGAAGAGATTAACCTGGATGTTGCTGGGAAAGGAGGGAGTGAGCTACAAGGAGAGGCTGGATCGGCTGGGACTGTTTTCACTGAAGCATATGAGATTCTGCGGTAACTTTACACAAGGGCTGATGTCTTTTCCCTAGAGTTGGGGATTCAAAACTGAGGGATATTTTAAGATGTGAGGAAAAAGATTTACAAAAGTCAGGAGAGGTAATTATGTAAGACAGAATCTGGCTTGGGTGTGGAATGAACTTCTAGAGGAAGTGGTGAAAGCAGGGACAGTTACAATGTTTAAAGGACATTTAGATCAGTCCATGGATAAGACATCAGTTAGGATGGTGCGGTGAGCAGCTGCCTTCTCCCTCCCCCTCTCTGAATGAATCTCTGTTGGTTTTTACCCTCTGCCAATGTCTGTGCAGTGGCGTGGGGAGGCCAGCAGAGGGTGGCATTGCATCACTTTAAGCACCACAGAGACTGCCTTACCTGCCCCACACACAGACACACAGATACACAGCAATCGTTAGGACACAACATTGAGCTCATCTGGTAATATAAACTAAACATAAAGAAACGCTCAATTTGTCTTGTAAACTGTTAAAATATGAGTGACAGAGAACTCCCAAATTCCACTGTTTAAACAAAAATATCAATTTATTTTTTAACTCTGAAAGTGAACATTTTACATCAACTATTCACAACTCTGAGACCCCCTTTCTTTAACTGCTTATTACCCTACTCCAACTCTACAGTAATGTACTTTTTCAAAAAGACACTTATTAAAATTACATAAACGTAATTTCAAACCCACACAGCAGCTGTTGTTCCATCTGACCTCACACCAAAATCCC